>NW_019384320.1:76693-94268 GCF_000671375.1 Centruroides sculpturatus
TATTAAAATACTAAACGTTTAGGTACCCACGAGTCAAGATATTAAACTTAATAGTCCAATAAATGGCGTCCGAATCCATAGCGCCAATGAATGTATCCCGTATCAGTTCATTCAGGAAAACACCTTACGATGCAATAGCACTTCCGGCGATCACAAATTATCATTAGTGAGACAAATCTACTTCTCGTTGGCCAGACGATATTTATCTCTCCTTAGCCACCTTGAATTTTTCCGCTCAAACTGACCTTATATATGCGCTACGACAACTGGTGGTCGACCAATCAGTGTCTTCGCTCGTCTGTAGCTCTTCGTCAGGTTAACGTATCCTTTCAACTAAGGAAAGTTTGACGAATGAAGTTTGTGAGTTAGACAATGTTGGGAACGAAGTGCAAATTTAAAAAGGAGCATCATATTCAACCATATTCCAAAATTCTTAATGAAAGAAATCAAAAATGTAAACAATTAAAGATGGATACTTTTTTCCGAAAAATGTAAGAAATTCGAAACTAAAATTTTTAAATAAAAACATATTACTTTATTTTATGATAAAATACATTTTAAAAATTAAAAATTTATATGTATTTTGTATTATATTGTATTAATAAACAAAATTATTAGCTTATTTTTCACTTATGTAGAACCTAACCCTATACCTCAGTATAATACGGGTTCGTTTTACGCCGATTCGATTTGCGCCGGCTTTTGTAGGAACGGAACTGCGGTGTAAACCGAGGGCTACCTGTATTAAGCATTAAAAAACTATGGCTTAAGCAGTCTTGGCTAATTAAACAGCAGACATAGCTGGAAACAACAGCTATCAATTGACTTGTGACTGTGATGAAAGCTAAAGAAAATTCCAAAAATTCGTATGTTCTATGGAACTAAAAGCACAAGATGTCTCATCAATCGCAGAAGCAATTGACAATTTTTTGGTTAGTTATAATCTTCCACCAGAATATTGCATAACTATATATGGTCTTATATATACACACACAAAATATTCAATTCCATTATGTTTCTTATGTGTCATTAAATAAATATAATTAGTTTAAATACAAATATTTCTTTGATAAATCCTCAAATGTAGAAATCTTAGGCCTAATATAATCACGTGTCTTTCATAGAAAATTGCACGACAGTTACGAGAATAAAAACGCATTATTCACAGAGTTATAATAAGTTTATTAGAAAATCGTGAACACTTACCAAGCTTAAACTTATTAAAATGTTAACTGGTACAAAAACTAAAACACGCTTATCAACCACAAAACGTGGCGGGAGAAATGATTTATAAAAGTGAAGTGTTGCCAGATCTCCATAAACATTAAAATTATTATTATTATTATTTGGCAATTTTGAATGTATAATTTATTAAGATAATTTATATTTTATTATTCATTGAGTTACAATCAATTATTTTTTAAAATTAAAATATATCATTATATTTAAGGTAATTACATTTGATTTCTCCTTCCCATTTTTGTAAAGCGGATGCACACGGGTAACAAAATTAAAGCGATATTAAACGTCACCGAATGGTTCCACTGATCGTTTCTTTTGACTTTGATAATTAAAACAGATGACTGATTTAATCTGTCGTCGATATTCAATGCCACCTTAATTTTGCTACCCGTGTCTTAATAAATAAGAGAATTCTTTTCCATATGCCCCACTCTCCATCTTATCTTAATAAGAACGAACCTATGACCAACAACTAATGTTCGGTGACGGCCAAATAGCTGTGCGGTTAAGGTGGCAGCGTACCGCACTAAAATAGAATCGAATTCAAACGGGTCGAAAAAATGACCAAGAATTTTTCGATAATGATCCAACTAGAAATGTAGGCACGCGTTACTCACAACGCGTCTGTCCCATTGTGGGCCTGGAGGAAGCTGAATGCATAATGGGCTTTCTAAAAAGGGCCCTCTTGAACAGTAAAAAAATAAACAAAATTTTAAAAAAAACGAAATAACAAATTAGAGTTAATGTCCAGGGTCGTAGACTGTCATGGCGGCTTTTCCTGTTTTAGCCTCGAAACCGGACCGCTTTGGAGACGACGTGTCACGTGACGACGCGAGCGAACGGCGGCCGCGGCAGCGCCGGCGGCTGTCATGGCGGCTCACCGCTGATTCCAGCAAACAAAAGGAAACAGTGGGGACGCACGTTCTAACCTAACCTTACCTATTCTAATAATATAATTGGTAATAATTATGATAATTTATTAGAATAGGTTAGGTTAGGTTAGGTTAGAACGTGCGTCCCCACTGTTTCCTTTTGTTTGCTGGAATCAGCGGTGAGCCGCCATGACAGCCGCCGGCGCTGCCGCGGCCGCCGTTCGCTCGCGTCGTCACGTGACACGTCGTCTCCAAAGCGGTCCGGTTTCGAGGCTAAAACAGGAAGAGCCGCCATGACAGTCTACGACCCTGGACATTAACTCTAATTTGTTATTTCGTTTTTTTTTAAATTTTGTTTATTTTTTTACTGTTCAAGAGGGCCCTTTTTAGAAAGCCCATTATGCATTCAGCTTCCTCCAGGCCCACAATGGGACAGACGCGTTGTGAGTAACGCGTGCCTACATTTCTAGTTGGATCATTATCGAAAAATTCTTGGTCATTTTTTCGACCCGTTTGAATTCGATTGTGTCGCCTTNGAATTCTATGTTGTACGAGTCACTTAGATTTTACAAATGTGTGTGCCAGGCTGTGAACGGCTTACATATTTATAAAATCTAAGTGACTCGTACAACAAGGAATTCATATAAAACGGAATAATCAACAGTGTTATAGGGAGTGGGGTCGACTATAGTGCATCTTCAATTATTTCAAATTTTCGTTGACATTTTTCCTGTAAAACTCCTCAGATCAGCATATAATAAAACTACACTCTATTATAGAATATATATTTATGCAAACATGACAGCCTCTTTGGCTCAATCAATTATGCTGAGCACAAGTGGAAAATATGTAGCGATCGAAAAGTCATCGCTGTACTCTTGGGAATGCATCTGGGATACACTAAATACTGTTGTTTTTTTATATATGCGGGAGAGTAGGGATAGGAAATCACATTACATTCAAGCGGACTGGCCTGCAAGAAATCTTGACCCTACCGAGAAAAATATCGTTGCCGAGCCTCTCCTGGACCCAAAAAATATTCTTCTTCCACCGCTTCATATCAAGCTGGGTTTAATGAAAACCTTTGTCAAAGGTATGAACCAGAAAGAACAGGCATTTAAGTACTTAAAAGACAAATTTCCTAGATTGAGTGATGCAAAGGTTAAGGAAGGTATTTTTGTTGGGCCACAAATTTGAAAACTTGTAAAGGATCCCGTGTTTGACCAAGTTTTGGAGGGAAAAGAAAAAGAAAGCTTGAGAAGCCTTAAAGGGAGGCAGCAAAAGAGACGATAACTACACTCAGTTGATGACAATACTTCTGGAAAAATATCATTAACTCGGATGCAACATGTCCCTCAAAATCCATTTTCTCCATTCCCACCTAGACTTTTTCCCTCCTAGTTGTCCTAGTTGCAACATGTCCCTCAAAATCCATTTTCTCCATTCCCACCTAGACTTTTTTCCTCCTAGTTTGGACAGTTTTTGAACAAATTCGAACTCACCCACCAAAGACCGTCGACCGTCTGGTCGACGGTCTTTGGTGGGTGAGTTCGAATTTATCGCAGGAAGTGATGACTCGTTGCTTGTTTTTTACAACGGTTAAGGGTACAGATGTGAAGGGCGGCGTTCGCCACACAGCTATTCGTTTTTAATCCAAATTGCGTGTTGCATATCTCTACGTTTATATTCTATTCTATTCTTATATGTATGATATTTATCAGAGCTTTGGAGACATGACTTATAAAACTTACATTTCTGTCTTTATCACATTCCATTGACTTTGCTATCTTTTGAATTTGGTATGAAAATAGAACTAGGCCTGTCAACAGGATATTGTTTCCTCTTAGAATTTTACTGTATAGAGTTCTTAAGACGCTTTTGCCTCACTTAATTAAGCAGTTCTCCTTGTATTTCATGAATTTTCTTTAGTGACTATTCGATCTATGCCATTACAGATTCCGAAACTTTCATGTAGTCGTGTTAGTACATTGTTATTTCACCTTGTTTCTTTTCCTCCAAATACAATATTTTTCTTCTCATCATTTATAGAGTTAATTTTTGTCTGCCTTCTCTTACGAAAAATTACATCAATAGTTTCGTATTCTTTCCATAAATATTTAGATATGCTTTGTCTTTTTATTTTCATTCAAAGTTGATTTAGCCTCTTTGGCTTTCTGGCCAATGTATATCTGCAGTCTTGTAATTTTTTAGCGAATATTTTGTTTACGTTCTTATATTTTCTTCTCTCATTTATTTTTTTGCAAGACTTCCTCTGTGATTCAACTTTTATTTATCATTTCTCCTTCATCCAAAACATTTGTAGCGCCTTTTTTAACTTTAATTTTCAGGTCTTCAAAATTTCTTTAGTCTCTTCTTGTGTCAAAGTTTTGAAATCTATTGTTCAACTTTATTTCCAGCGGCATGTACAGAATTTTTCGCATATACATATTTAGTCGATGCGGATAGTTAATTCCTTTTGAAAGTAATTAAAAAGAATTAACCATCCGAAAAACTAAACATATTATATTATTGACAAGATTATGTCTTGTTTATAAAATCGTGCAGCTTGCTGTGTTACCAGCTTAGAGGTATGAAGGAGTACATGTCAAAAGTTGCAATTTGGCACAGAGTATTAGGTGCCCAAATTATGAGCTCATAAAAAAAATCAGACTTGTAGGTACCCAGGAGACCGAGCACTGAGTCAAAATAAAATACAACAGGCAAACCGAAGTCAGGTGGTGAGAGTACCACCCATAGTCATTCTAGGAAGTGGACTCTGACCCTAGGACTGAACACGCAGTATTTTCTTTGTTAAATAAAATTTGTAATCTAATTTTGTAAATTTGAAAGTGTTTCAAATATGAGGTTTTTTAACATTATCTAGTATAGTGAAACCGTGGGACCGATAAAACTTTGACGTTATATTAGGGTTGTCGTTACATCGGATGACGCATTTCGACCGTTTTTAAATACGAAGAAACTTGTGTAAACCGGACTGGTGCCCCACCGAATATTTTCCCCATTTAGGCAGGTTTCCGTTTTATTAAGGTTCCGCTTTGGACGGGTTTTACTATAGTTTCTAGCGGTGTTAAATCTAATTGTATTTTGATAAAAATTCAGAATTTTTTAAATTAATACGTCGGAAAATTATTCTAATTTCCTACCCTACCATATTTTATTTTATCGAATCTCTTGTTAAATATTTGAAACTAATACTTAACATTGAATACGTCATATTAGTAATAGTTTTCAATTTTACACTGTAAATCTGAATAAGTGAGAGAAAAAAAGCGATAAAACCATTGTTAAATTATTAAATAGANGCGATGAATATGTAGATATTTCGCGCGCTTTAAGTGACTTTTGTATAGTTTGTAAATATTTATTTCTAATAAAACAGTGAAATTTTAATAAGGTGAAACTGTATTCTTGTGTATTTATTCTTAAAACGTGAATTTCCACGTGTTTGCTTGTTTTTCTCGTCGGTCAAAGATCGACAGTTAGAAACTTATAACCGATTTAATCGATTCGGAATTTACAAAACAAACGTAAAGTTATTTTAGAAGAGTACTCTATAATAACAACGTTTTAAAATAATAGATTTTCCTGTGAATTTGTCCGGATTTAAAATGAGTTCTTTTTGTAGCATCTGCAGAGTTTGTAGTTGAAGATTACAATATTTGAAGAGTTAAATTCACTCGTTTTTCAAAAGAACACTTTGTAAATATTTTTTCATTTTGCAATGATTTAAAAAAATAAAAATTCTTGCCGAAGAGATTGTCAACTATTATTAATTATATTGTGACTGTGATAGCACAAACAAGATACAAACCCAGTATTTCTTCGTTAACAATTATGTTTTTAGAAGGGCTACAGTAAGCTGTTTTTGATTTTTTACCTTTTAAAAATTGTTCTCGCTATTATAAGTAAATTTTGCTCTGAATTTAATTGTAAAGGCGATATTTACATCTGCAGTTGGATGCATAAGTTTGTCACTGTTAAAAACTAATTTTATTATCAAATTAATCTATGTAAAAAGGGCTGGCAGAATTACAATTTAATAAATTAAAAATTACATTATTCCAATGAAGTATCCATCTGTAATGTAATTTTCACTTTATTAAATAGATTTTATCTATTTCAAAAGTTTTGTATAGTAAGAGAATTGTTTTATAATAGAATAAACACAATATTCATTAATGTATATTAAAATTGGAAGTTTGTCTTTATCACTTTAACTTAAGTACATGAATCGTGTTATAAAAATTTACATATGTCAAATTACATTTTGTTTTTATTTTTACATTAAAATTTTCAGTATCTAAACTTGTAATTGGAACATTAAACAACAATAAAAGATAATATCAATCTTATAATTGAATGCATTCTTACGGTGTTTTCGGTTTCTAAAATCTGTCTAATAGATATTTTATATAGTGGTTTCTAGCTAATTGTCCATATAAAATAAATGTACTTTCTAAGTTATCTGTTTGGCATTTTGCGAGTAATGTGTGATCTAATTTTCAATAAGAAACTAATTTTACCACAGCAAATGTAGCCTAGTAATTTTCAAAGCAAGAGCTCGTTTAAGGAGTATTTCCAGGAGTAAGGCCAATACTGTACAAAAAAGTTCTTTTAAAAAACGCTAAATTCTTATCCCGACCAAGAAGATAAGCACAAATATTATCTATCTTGTAAAGTTATTCCATTTTGTGCATCTTTTTACATTGATAATGCTCTGTCGTGTACCAATTAGTACTTTCCCTGTTGTTATAACAGAGGACGACCACATANAGTATTTCCAGGAGTAAGGCCAATACTGTACAAAAGTTCTTTTAAAAAACGCTAAATTCTTATCCCGACCAAGAAGATAAGCACAAATATTATCTATCTTGTAAAGTTATTTCATTTTGTGCATCTTTTTTCATTGATAATGCTCTGTCGTGTACCAATTAGTACTTTCCCTGTTGTTATAACAGAGGACGACCACAGAACAATGACCCCTTCAGGGTTTTACGTTTTTGGACTCAGGATACGTTGAAACGTCGCGAAATGCAAAATATTCGGGGATAAATTCTGTATATATGGATGTTAATGTGTGTGGGGGGATTTTGTTCATTCTGTTTGAAGCTTAATAACTCCTGTATTTTTTGTCGAAAATTTCTTAAATTTTGCAGGGAGGTTAGTTTATTAGGGAAATTGATGATATTAAATTTTGGTGGTTAAAGGTCGAGGGGTAGAGAGATAAAAGGGGTTGNGGCAGGTTTCCGTTTTATTAAGGTTCCGCTTTGGACGGGTTTTACTATAGTTTCTAGCGGTGTTAAATCTAATTGTATTTTGATAAAAATTCAGAATTTTTTAAATTAATACGTCGGAAAATTATTCTAATTTCCTACCATATTTTATTTTATCAAATCTCTCGTCAACTAATACATAACACTGATTACCTCATATTCGTAATAGTTTACAATTTTACTCTGTAAATCTGAATAAGTGAGAGAAAAAAAGCAATAAAACCATTGTTAAATTATTAAATAGAATTAGCTGTGAAATTTATTATTTCTTTAATTAAAAATTCTGTTTTATTCTAATATTATTCAGAATAAACTAAATAATAATTTTATCACGAAATGTATGGAAAACTCGAGCATTATTGGCCTAGAAAACACGAGAACTTTCTAGGACACTGTTATCGATGACGTCACGCGTCACAACAAACGCTCTGTTGCGTCATGCGCAGATGTTCCAGAATGTTCGAGAAGTTTTCTCTCTTACAAATACCGGCGACTTGCAGCGTGGCTTTAAATCTTGTCTGTGTCAACGCAAGGTTCAAGTCGAAATGTCTCGATTGTTGTTACCCGCTTTACTAGGCGACGTGTGGGATTATCCTCGTCGATTATTCGATCAACAGTTCGGTTTGGGGCTGACGGATGAGGATTTCTTCCCTTCGAGGTCGTATCGCGGATTTATCGTCAGACCGCGACGCCAGACGAGTGTTCAAGATTCTAGTTCCGGTGTTTCCGAAGTAGTCAACACCAAAGACCACTTCCGGGTCATGACCGACGTCAGCCACTTCTCTCCGGAAGACATCACCGTCAAAACTGTGGACAATTGCGTGGTGATACACGGAAAACACGAGGAGAAGATGGATCAACACGGGTTCGTGTCCAGAGAGTTTACCCGCAGATACAGTGCTTCCTAAGGAAGTCGATCCCGAGAAGGTGACGTCGTCTCTGAGTGGCGACGGAGTGTTGACGGTGGAAGCGCCTAAAAAACGAGAAGAATTACCGTCTAACGAAAGAGTTGTTCCTATAACCGTGCAGAGGTTCCCTGCAGTGAGGGAGACGGAGAAAACGAATAAGTTTCCCCCAACGAATAAGTTTCCTCGTTTACTACGAAAATTCTTTATTTATTAATGATGTTTATTAGCCTATAGTAGGCCTGTATACTGTGTAATTATTATTTGTTTTATACGTTTAATAAAATTACGTTAATTGAATCTGTGTTTGTGTGTTTTTTAATTTTGCTATATTTGCGTTCTGGTTTTAAAGTTTGTAGATCGTACTGAAGAGCTTTCGAAAGGAATCTAATGCTAAATAATGACAAATAAAATGTTCTAATTCGTGTTGTTTTGGCAATTTTTTCACTAGAATAATTTATAGAAATCAGTCTAGTGTCTAAACTTTCTCAACGGTTAGATCTTATAACATTTAAACTATTGGTTTTATTTTTTTATTCGAAATGAAAATCAATATGATTGTCAGGAACATTGGAACGTAAAACGTGTAAGATTAAGACATTTTATCAGAATATTTCGTGAAAGTTGCCCGTCCTAGCCTATATAACAGTCGGAATGGTAATTATTATTGTAACGTCACAATGCCGAGCTGAAATTTTTATCATATTTTAATTAAAAATATCGACTTTTATTTTCAGAATGAATCAAAATAAAAATTTTTTAAATTTGTAAAAAATGTGAGATCACGTGTATATTGTACATTTTAGAAAGCAGATTGACATATATACTGTATATTGAAAACAAAGTCATGGACTCCCATTTTTTACATTTAAATGGCCCTTCATTACAGTTTTGAATTCCCCATTGCATTTAATAAAAAATGGCGAGGTTTTATAAAAATTGGCTCATTAAATTTTGAGAAGAAACTCAATTCTATAAGCCCATAGAAAACGTGCTAGCGATCTTGAAACATCGCACGACAAAGTCGAGAGATTCGTGCGATATCGCTTTGTCGCAAGCGCTAGTGCTACAACCTAATATCTTGAAAACGAACACACGGACACACATTTTTATAACATTTTTGGATTCTTCATCGCAATTAATGTGAAATGGCAAAGTTTAATCAAAATCGATGGAACAGATATTGAGAACGAATGCAACTCTCTCAGCCACATAGAAGAGACTTCGCTAACGCTCCACCTCAAATATATTTTAATTAAAAACCTTGTAATTAGTCAGAGACGTAGAGCATAATTGTAGCACCAAGCATCAGCCTATAATATACAGGCCTATAGGTAACATATGCTATATTGTTATGTATATTTTAACAGGACATATTGAAGCGAAAAATTTCTTTTTAATATTTTCAATATTAATATTAACATAATAATTAATCAATACTGTATTGATAATTTTATAAATCTCGCAACGAGTTGCTTTACTTTCCCGGCCAAATTATAAAATTGTGTGTCGCCATCTATTAGGACATTTTATTTAAAAAAATCTTTTGGACACAAATTCCCACTTAGCATTAGCCTAGTCCCGTATGGCAGAAACAGTAAAAAAGTAAATAAATAAAGACTAGACAATGGACAGACGTAACCATACTCAATAATTGTATAAAATTATCAATAATTTTGAAGTCCTCGTACAGCATTACATAGAGACTACAGAATAGTACGCCATAACTTTTTAAATTAAAACTCTACCCTGTAGGCACTGTTTTTAGCATGCCCATTATGGGTTCGGCCAGGTCCACAACGGGGCAGACGGGGGTGGTAGTGAGGATCGGGGTCTAATATATTTGGACGAACCATCCTAAAAAAATTCAGGGGTTTTTCGGTCTGGACGAAATGTTCCAATTCGAACAAATCCCCAAAAATCAAGATACATGGTAGACCTAGACGAAATTACATAGAAATATGCCAAAATTTTAAAAGATTTTTTTATTTTTTTTAGCCAAAAATGTAAAACAAAATTNTATGTAAATTAGTTGAAGAAGGTTATTTAAATTATTTAAATTACTTCTCTCAATCTTACTTTAAAAACTATTTTTAAAAATTAGATCTAACTTCTCAAGGGAAAAATAATAAAAAATCGTTTGCAAGCCGATCTAAAACGTACAATACGTCAAGGTGAGTTTTATTGATGACGTCACACGTCACAACAAACGCTCTGTTGCGTCATGCGCAGACATTCCAGAACGTTCGAGAAGTTTCCTCTCTCCTACTAATACCGGCGACTGCCAGTGTCGCTTTAAATCTTGTCTGTGTCAACGCAAGGTTAAAGTCGAAATGTCTCGATTGTTGTTACCCGCTTTACTAGGCGACGTGTGGGATTATCCTCGTCGATTATTCGATCAACAGTTCGGTTTGGGGCTGACGGATGAGGATTTCTTCCCTCCGACGTCATATCGCGGATTTATCGTCAGACCGCGATGNTGATAATACATACATAACTGACAATAGACCAATAACGAAGAAGGTTATTTAAATTATTTAAATTACTTCTATCAATCTTACTTTAAAAACTATTTTTAAAAATTAGATCTAACTTCTCAAGGGGAAAATAATAAAAAATCGTTTGCAAGCCGATCTAAAACGTACAACACGTCAAGGTGAGTTTTATCGATGACGTCATACGTCACAACAAACGCTCTGTTGCGTCATGCGCAGACATTCCAGAATGTTCGAGAAGTTTCCTCTCTCCTACAAATAACGGCGACTTCCAGTGTCGCTTCAAATCTTGTCTGTGTCAACGCAAGGTTCAAGTCGAAATGTCTCGATTGTTGTTACCCGCTTTACTAGGCGACGTGTGGGATTATCCTCGTCGATTATTCGATCAACAGTTCGGTTTGGGTCTGACGGATGATGATTTCTTCCCTTCGAGGTCGTATCGCGGATTTATCGTCAGACCGCGACGCCAGACGAGTGTTCAAGATTCTAGTTCCGGTGTTTCCGAAGTAGTCAACACCAAAGACCACTTCCGGGTCATGACCGACGTCAGCCACTTCTCTCCGGAAGACATCACCGTCAAAACCGTGGACAATTGCGTGGTGATACACGGAAAACACGAGGAGAAGATGGATCAACACGGGTTCGTGTCCAGAGAGTTTACCCGCAGATACGTCCTTCCTAAGGAAGTCGATCCCGAGAAGGTGACGTCGTCTCTGAGTGGCGACGGAGTGTTGACGGTGGAAGCGCCTAAAAAACGCGAAGAATTACCGTCTAACGAAAGAGTTGTTCCTATAACCGTGCAGAGGGTCCCTGCAGTGAGGGAGAAACCGGAAATGGCTCCTAAAGAATAACTGTAAAAAAATTTTTCTTTCAATTTCTCTCCTGTTTGTAATAATCCTAATAAGCTGTACGTTTTTTCATATTGTTTGTTAAATTAATAAATAAAGCTTTTCTAAGAATCTCGGGCAGTTTTTTTTCATTATTTAATGATCTTCGAAGCTAATTCTTTGACGATCCAAAACCCTTTTGTTTTAGAACAATATCACTTTTCTAATAAACTTCGTGATTAGGTAAAAAGGGAAAAAGAGGGACTTCTGCGGTCAATGACCGAGATGATCTCCTCGAAAAAAATCGTTAGTATATCAATAAACGAAATCTCCTCCATTTGTTTAAAGGTAATTTTATAGACGTTAATATCAANAAGCGCCTAAAAAACGCGAAGAATTACCGTCTAACGAAAGAGTTGTTCCTATAACCGTGCAGAGAGCTCCTTCAGTGAGGGAGAAACCGGAAGTGGCTCCTAAAGAATAACTGTTTGTGTTAAAAAGAAAATTTTCTTTTAATTTCTCTCCTGTTTGTCTGTAATAATCCTAATAAGCTGTACATTTTTCATATTGTTTGTTACATTAATAAATAAAAAAGCTTTTCTAAGAATCTCGGGCAGTGTTGTTAGCTTCGAAGATCATTAAATAAAGAAAAGCCATTTATTTTGTAAACTTAAATGGCTTCGTGCATTGTTTATAGTTAAACATCAATGATACATTTTAAATTGGTAAAGATTGTTATTGAAATAGTTAAAATCGACAGTTATTTCGATTTCAGTGTTTTGAGTTTTATTTTCGTATATGCTATAACCCCGATTAACCGCGGTTCCGCATAATCTGAGGCAAATCCTTACGTGAATACACTAATTTTTTTTGTTCTGTAATTCCTAAAAGAAACTTCGAAACGAAAAAAAAGGAATTACGAAACTGAGTAATTTTTCGTGAGAGCAACAATCTCATCTATAAACATTGATCTGTCCGTAATTGTTCTAATTCGATACAATGGTACTAATTAAATTATACTAAAGTATAACAAAAGTTTGGATACAAAGAATAATGGCGTAATGATCAGCAGTAAAAACATAGCACGGTAATGTGATTTTGGGCTGAATACGACGGCCGCAATTTCTCTATTCTCGCGTTAGCAGAAAATTTCCATAAATTAATGTACAGTAGATCCAAACGTCTGTAACTAACTGCTTGATTTTATCGGGATGACCCGGGGCCATATTTTGGTCACCCCGTCTCTCACAAGCCGGTCGCTGATTGGCTAATCATTTAGATTAGCCAATCAGCGACCGGCTTGTGAGAGACCAGAGACGGTGACCAGAATATGGCCCCTGATGACAGATCAAACGTAACATTACTATGGGGGAATGCCTAAAATTTGATGACAAAATGTAACAGGTGTGATAGGTAGTCAAAAAAGGACTTAAAATTGATGACAACATATTTACGTGACCCCTACAGCTAGGCAGGTAACTGGAGCGGTCCAGTAGTAAAGGACCTAACATCCAGACAGCCTGTTGAGAATTAACCTATATGAGTGGGCTTTGACAAATCCACTCGAAATGCTAGTAGCCTATAAANTTAATATCAACAAGACGGGAATAAGAGATGTTTTTACCCCCTCTTTGGTTGCACGTGACATGTGGTTACGGCAATAAATCGCCTCCTTCGTAGTCAAACGCGACGTTTGATATAAACAATATCTAGATAGTTGACCAGGTTAAAGAAATTATTGTCAGAGGAATGTTAATTTATGGATGAGAGCCGTCAAACCTATAGAAATTTATATTATAAAATCATATCTTCTAGACGCTGATAGCAATAAATTAAACAAACTTCTCTGTGTCAATTGTCAGTACATCAACACACTAACAGGTGTGCGTAAAAATCATGAATGATGTCATAGTTCTCACCCCCTCAAAAATAGTATAAAGAGGGTTTGGACGCAGTCCACAGCGCGGCCATCCCCAAAAGGCGGACATTCACAAGAGGGACATTCACAAGGCGGACATCGACTGCCACATCTACTGACCAATACCGCCATACTGCCGTGACGATCCAGGAACGTTTTTACCAACGACCCATATTACGGATCGGGAACTTAGAGGTACGGTATTTGTTTTTGGATATCTATTTGTATACTCTCTCTCTGCGAAATCTCTCTGCGAATTCTCCCTCTGAGAAATCTCTTTTCTAGAGATCTCTCTCTCTCGTCTCTTAACTTAGAGAATAGATATTAGATGTTTTATATGAAAGACGAATCATTGTCGCGACATAGAATAGAATTTTGTAGATCTTCACCTTAGCTTTTGATATGTACAATTTTATAGTTGTTTATTAAATGTGTTATTCTTGTTCAACCTGTGTATTCATTTGGGAATCTGTCAACTTACTCACTGACCTCCCCACTCAATTTTATTTTGCCCTCCTATAAAGCCATCCTCTGACAGAGCCGCCGGTAAGTGGGGACAACTAACCCCCTCGGTTCTGTCAAAATTCATTCATTTTGTAAACTTAAATGGCTTCGTGAATTATTTATAGTTAATTAAATATCAATGATACGTTTTAAATTTGTAAAGATTGTTATTGAAATAGTTTCAAAATTGACAGTTATTTCGATTTAAGTTTTATTTTCGTATACGCTAAACCCCGATTAATCGCGGTTCCGCATAATCGGAGGCGAATCCTTACGTGAATACGCTAATTTTTTTGTTCTGTAATTCCTAAAAGAAACTTCGAAACGAAAAAAAAAAAGGAATTACGAAACTGAGTAATTTTTCGCAAGAGCAACAATCTCATATATAAACACTGATCTGTCCGTAGTTGTTCTAATTCGATACAATGGTAGTAATTAAATTATACTAAATTATAACAAAAGTTTGAATACAAAGAATAATGGCGTAATGATCAGCGGTAAAAACATAGCACGGTAATGTGATTTTGGGCTGAATACGACGGCCGCAATTTCTCTATTCTCGCGTTGGCAGAAAATTTCAATAAATTAAAGTACAGTAGATCCAAACGTCTATAACTAACTGCTTGATTTTATCGGGATGACAGATCAAACGTAACATTACTATGGGGGAATGCCTAAAATTTGATGACAAAATGTAACAGGTGTGATAGGTAGTCAAAAAAGGACTTAAAATTGATGACAACATAATTACGTGACTCCTACAGCCAGGCACTTAACTGGAGCGGTAAAGGATCTGCCGGACCTGACATCCAGACGGATCATATTTACCATTCATTCTTATACTCAACTTCTATGAAACAAAATTTCTGTCGGGTGCACTTAGTCTGTGGAAAATTTTATATTTAAAACTTAAATAAAACATTCACACATTAAGCCACAAAGCCACTTCAAGGCGACACCCATTTTGTGGTAGTTTTATAGTTTCCAGAAACTGACCCTGATTGCTTGACAGAGTAACAATCAGAGAATAAAACTGGATATTCGTTGCTATTCGATTTATTCAGTAAACTGAAATCATTTCCTAAACAAATCAATGGTTGTCNCTTGTGAGAGACCAGAGACGGTGACCAGAATATGGCCCCTGATGACAGATCAAACGTAACATTACTATGGGGGAATGCCTAAAATTTGATGACAAAATGTAACAGGTGTGATAGGTAGTCAAAAAAGGACTTAAAATTGATGACAACATATTTACGTGACCCCTACAGCTAGGCAGGTAACTGGAGCGGTCCAGTAGTAAAGGACCTAACATCCAGACAGCCTGTTGAGAATTAACCTATATGAGTGGGCTTTGACAAATCCACTCGAAATGCTAGTAGCCTATAAACTTGTGTCTTCTTAGCTACTATAAAGTGAATTATAAAGGGTAAAATAATAATATATGTTTAACACGACATCTCTAGCTCTGATCAACTGATATTTCGATATGTTTATAAAACACAGCGTTACTTTTCACCACTTCTTTTACAAGATCAGAACTGAAAAATGACAGTATCATGCAGAAAATATCCTATCCCGTTAGTATGCAAGTTTTCGACAATAATTAACAACAGAGTTTCAGATAATCCTGAAATACTAAAAATTTTTTAATTTCAAAAAAACTGTTTCTTACCTTGGACAAGTAATGGGAATTTTGCTAAAGTTTAACAATGATTGTGAAAATAAGTTAAATCATCATTGGCTTCTGTAAACAGTCCACATCTACCATTCATTCTTATACTCAACTTCTATGAAACAAAACTTCTGTCCGGTGCACTTAGTTTGTGGAAAATTTTATATTTAAAACTTAAATAAAATGTTCACACATTAAGCCACAAAGCCACGTCAAGGCGACACCCATTTTGTGGTAGTTTTTTAGTTTCCAGAAACTGGCCCTGATTGCTTGACAGAGTAACAATCAGAGAATAAAACTGGATATTCGTTGCTATTCGATTTATTCAGTAAACTGAAATCATTTCCTAAACAAATCAATGGTTGTCACTCCAATTAATTGTTCTTATCGAAATTCTCAGTGCAAATTTGTCATTTATAATTAATCATAGCAACGAATATAGAATTACTTTCAAAACATAAATAATTCATAATAACATATTTGTATATTAACATATATTATTATATAATAGATACAATATAACTATAATATATAGATATACTGTATTTAATTTATAATAAAATTCATGTAAATAAACAAATGTCATATAAGAAATTTAAACTATTAAAACGAAACAAAAAGTAAACTATCACAAACCATTAGTAATAACACGTCACCTGAAATTAAAACTCTTACTTGAGTATCCTTCTCTTACGCCCAATGGGTTTCATGCTTATTTTAGTGGCGGCATGATCTCGCCACGTTGTGTTACCCTCGTAGGACTCTTGTGCCATTTTGTAGAGACAGCGAGGCTATTCGCCATCCCACCACGTCCTGTTAGTAACACGCAACCTGAAAATAATGCTCTTACCTGAGTATCCGCACTTTCTCTTACAACAAATTGGTTTCATGCTTATTTTAGTGGCGGCATGATCTCGCCACGTTGTGTTACCGTCGTAGGACTCTTGTGGAATTTTGTAGAGACAGCGAGGCCATTCGCCATCCCACCACGTCCTGTTAGTAACACCGTGACCTGAAAATAAGGCTCTTACTTGACTATTATCAAAGAGAAAGTTCATCTCGTAAATATTCTAATTTTCGCTTTATTTTTTAAAGTATATACTATATACTTTCAGTTGTTTACCTAGGAATTACAATTGTAATTGAAATATTTGTATGATTACAAGTGAAATTATTTAGTATACATATTAAATTAAACGGTTTTTTATGATTATATAAATACTTAATGAAAGATTGTAATTGGTTTAAGTGAAAGTATTTCTTATCCGAATAAATGGTGTTTATTCTGTTCAGATTAAAGATATTTCAACCGGGTTTAAATTTATTTTCTGTTTAGAAAATACAAGAAAGTGATATTAATTAAAATTTATTTATAAATACAATAAAATAGTTATTTTTTAATAAAATTATTTGTTTTCGAAAATGAAAAGAGGTTACATTTGTAACTGATGTTTTATGTTATTTTTCTCATTTTCTAGTTTTTACCATTATCTTTAACTATTCAATTGAGTTTTCAAGTAGCTTGAAAACCTCAGCATTTATCTGTAATATATATTGTCTTTCTCCATATGAATATATTCTAATAAATAATATCATATTACACGATTTTACTATTTTTAATATTAAGTTATTAACTAATTTGTATTATTTTTTATTATATTTTCTTCTTTCTGAATGTATAATAATAGCGAACATTATATAAAAATGATTTTAAACATTTGCTAATTAAAATTATTTGTATTTAACGTTTTCTGCTTTTTACGAAATAAATGAATAATAATTTTACTTGAGATTAATAATTATAATTGAGCATTTGTTAGAGTTTTTAATGAAAACATCTATG
>NW_019384320.1:98635-105524 GCF_000671375.1 Centruroides sculpturatus
TATTAAAGAAAGTCGACGGCCCGACCAATCAACGACAGGACTATCGATTTAATAATATTTGTTAACTTTGTTTATTCGTCATATAAATTCAAATAACGTTACAACAATCGCTTCAAAATTTTACTTTACTTTTACTGTTAAAATATTCATTTTTTAAAACTTCTATTTTATTTAATAATTCAGCTTTAACTTTGATTTCGTTGTGCAATAAAGTGTAGATCATATTCTTTTCGGTCAATAACCCCTTAGTAGAAATAAATATTTTTAGATATTTAATTACATTTAGATATAAAAATAAAGATAATTAAAATTACAAACATTTAATTGATTTGTTTTCATTGTAATTAAACGATATGTCTCATTAAAATTTCTTAATATCTCCAGGTTTTTCTCTCTTCCTGTTAGCAAATGGTAAAATTCGTCTTGAATTATTTCATTTTCAAACATTTTAGAATTTTGCGCCATTTTTTTCATTTGTATCTGGTGTGTATATTCTAAAAGACGTTTATTTACTTCTTCCAATTCATGTTTACGTTCATTTATTTCCTATGGTAAAGAATTTCAAAATAATTAAAAGATTCTTTATTATGTGAAGAAAATTTGAAATTTCTTGTAGGAATATTCATTTATATTAAACTTGTGTTGTGAAAAAGTAAGCTCTAGTTATTGATTGTTGAGTAGTTAACCAGCTTATGGCCGATGCAGATAAGGAAAAAGACGAATAATGCGGGGATTGAAGATAGGGCATTTCCCGCGCAGTCAAGCACGTCAATGTGTTCCATATGCAGAGCCATGAAAAGGCAGTTGCAGAGGGGGTAGAGCAGAGGAGACACGGGTAGAGTGAAACGAGATGTTGGGGTGATAAAATTCAAAATTTGTTACATGGACAAACTAATAAATTCATAGAAATTCACACAAAAGGAGAAGGAAGTAAGAAGGTAGAGAAAGAAACTTCTGCTTTTTTTGGTAGACGAAGAACCGAGGAGTAGGAAGATTCCTTTTAGTGGAATTGGATTGAGCTTCCAAATGTATTTTCTGTACATAAGTCTAGTAAAGATTATTGTTCTATTATATTGGTGTGGTCTTTGTGAGACAACGAACGTACAGGAGAATCCATGGTTACAGGTTTGATTTCTACAAACATTTAATAACATAAAATACCCGAATTATCTTCCATTGATCTGTATTCTCGGGATTAATAATATTATCTTCTAATGAATCCAAATATGATCGTCCCTCTTCCATCGTGATATAATCATCTTTTAAGTGCCTTATGAGTTCTTTCTCGGATTCTTTATTTACATGTAAAACTTCGANACATTTGTAACTGATGTTTTATGTTATTTTTCTCATTTTCTAGTTTTTACAATTATCTTTAACTATTCAATTGAGTTTTCAAGTAGCTTGAAAACCTCAGCATTTATCTGTAATATATATTGTCTTTCTCCATATGAATATATTCTAATAAATAATACCATATTACACAATTTTACTGTTTTTAATAATATTAACTAATCTGTATTATTTTTTATTATGTTTTCTTCTTTCTGAACGTATAATAATAGCGAACATTATATATAAATGATTTTAAACATTTGCTAATTAAAATTATTTGTATTTAACGTTTTCTGCTTTTTACGAAATAAATGAATAATAATTTTACTTGAGATTAATAATTATAATTGAGCATTTGTTAGAGTTTTTAATGAAAACATCTATGACAAACTGTAACTCAATACAAACAAAATGTNAACATTTGCTAATTAAAATTATTTGTATTTAACGTTTTCTGCTTTTTACGAAATAAATGAATAATAATTTTACTTGAGATTAATAATTATAATTGAGCATTTGTTAGAGTTTTTAATGAAAACATCTATGGCAAACTGTAACTCAATACAAACAAAATGTAATGTTTCTCAGTAGCACGTTATAGCTTTCAGGGTTTCATGCAATTGCTTTTTTGTTCACAGGATAATATTTTTATCACAATAAAATATTCTGTTTTAATAAAGCAACTGTTAATTAAGTTAGGCCTATATTCTGAACTTACAAAATACTTTCACTGGATTTTAGACCATTTGCCTTATTTAAAATTTAAACATTTCTTATTATTTGATGCAGGATAATTTTGAAAAATGATAATTTATGTTGAATAAAATTATAGGAAACGATTATATATAATTGTTAAATTCTTGTATTTCTGAAATATAAAGTTTATAATATAATTTTTAGAAATTATTAATTTAAAAGAACTAAAGTCGTTTTAAATGTTAAGATATTTAACAAATATAACAAGTTTAATCATAATTGAATAATTAAATAAATGCAATTAATTCTAAATTGCAACTAAGATCCTCACTACAAATGATCAATTCTTCTTAGAATGATAAATATATTTAATATCCGCTTATTTTAGTGGCGGCATNATATTTCAGTATGTTGTTCATGTTAATTACGTAATAAATGTTAGAGTCATGCATAAATTGCATAAGTGATTCGTTAAAGCGAAGTATTATTTCCTATGGGTTTATGGCATGGCTTAATTGTAAGCAGCCATATATTTCAATAAACTTGAAAACATGGCAATCGAGAGGAGGAAAGCTGAAATTTTTCCCTAGATTCGAAGAAATGTCAGGGGCCCCGTAATGATTCCTACTCCTATAAAATTTACGTTATTTTTATTAATTAACAGAAAATAAAATATTTAAAACTGCTTTTTATTAATAAATAAACATTCTATGTATTTCATTTATTTAAAAAACAAAAGGCTAAAGAGATCCGCTAAGAAGCAAAAGAGACACGGTTAATCTTTCGATAGCCTTGCTCGAAAATACACGACTGAGAAAACTCTGGTAAAATCGGGAATAATTTCGGGCAAATATTCCTAAGAGAAGACATAAATGTGTTTCCTCTTAATGAGGAATCTTCTATCGGTGGAAAAGAATACGTTTCCTTAGTGAGAGAGGACCTTCAAGGGACGAGTGGATAAAACCACTAAACACTGGTAGTTGTCGTGGTTATTTCCAGTTTTCTTCACGTGTCTAACACCTGAATAGGAAACAGTATCCCATAGAAACTCCTTCCGGGAACTACCACCCTTGGCAGATCGTCCAATCCCGTTGTGAAAGACGTATATTCACATTTCGATCCGGAGGAATCTATGCTGGAATTCAACGAGGAGATATTTCTGAGTCTCCTCGTCGAATTTTATAAATCTCGAAATCCATAGAATACAAATATTAATTAATTTTAGTGAGGGATCTCTTTCCAAATTCGTCAGTTCTCGGAATCATCCGAAAAACAATTTCAGAAAAGATGGACTTTTGTGGAATTTCATTAGACGTACAGTACTTAGACGTACAGTACATGAATCAAATATCCACATTGAATGGGAATTTAAAAATAAAAAATAAGTAAAAAACAAATGTATTCTTACTCGATTGTCTTGATAATTTGCCATAATTGCATCCCGGGATTGAGAAACTTTAATCTGTTGTTCTTGTAACTTCATAAAATGATGTCTTTTCAATTCTTTGACATTTTTACTATTTTTCAATTTATTTGATATACTTTCCGCTTCATTTTTGGCATTTTGTAACTTTAAAATAATAAAATTTAGTAAGTATAATTATATAACTAGTGCGTTTTAAGTAATTGTATTATAAATGTAGCAAATAAGTGTAATAAGTGTATTGATGAATGACGCTGGATGGACGAAGCCATTAAGGCTTGGGCCTACTGGCTGATTACATTACGATTCTGGGGGCTGATTACATTACGAGATCGAATCTGGCCTCTTCCTTGTGGGCTTGGCTAAATTCATCGTTTATTAAAAAGGCTCTGTTAGTACCCTGGTAAGTGTAGCGTAGTAAATATTATAAGTATAACATTGAAAGTATTATGATTACAATGTCTTAGGTAAGCATTTATAGTATTTGACTGCATACCTCTATGGGAGACCAGCAGAGGCGGATCTAATTTTTTTGGGGCCTAGGGCTTTATTGAAGTCCAATTGGTCCCCATTTTTTTAATACAAATAATACTATAAATTATTGTTATATTTTGTGAGTTATACTCGGTTCACACTGGTGGCTGTGTACTATGCCGGACCAAAGTCAAGGCATAGCAACCAAAACAAAACTAAAATTAAATAAGTGTGTCAGTGTGTTTGTCTGTATTCAGGAATTTCCTAACAATGTGTCATGTATTCAATATAGTGGCCTTCTGTAGTGTGATGTATGTATTTCTACTCAATTGTAATGTTCCCAGGCTATTGTGTAGTTTGTGTAGTATCACACCTGTACAGGAGAGAACAACAGGTACGTACTGTACAATAAGCACCCTATCCATCCTCCACAGATGCCTTATTTCCTGGGCGAGTTCTGTGTACTTGCTAATTTTTTCAATGCATGTGTTTCGTACATTGTGAGTGTTTGGAATGGCTATGTCTATAATGTATGTGATTTTATTGTGTTTGTCAATGAGTGTGATGTCTGCTCTGTTGTGGTAAATTGTTTTATCTGTGATTATGGCTCTGTTGTAGTAATATTTTGTGCATGTTGTTTTCCAATCCTCTCTGTGAAATATATTTGTATGGTTTGTGGATATCTAATAATTTGTGTTTCTTTGTATTATATTTACTACTTGATTATGTCTGTGTAAATAATCTGTCTGTGCCAAGAGCTTGCAACCAGAAGTGATGTGTTGTATNTAAGTATTTATTCTTTTCATCAGTACTTATCTGAAATTTAAAATGTATAGGTACTGTACGTCATCACTCGTATTACAAAATTTCAGTACATTATTTACAGCCCATTCAAATTAATGTCAATTAAACACGCCAATTAATTCAAAGTTGTTCGCTAATGACCGAGCGGATAAAACCAATGACCGCTGACTACTGTACACTGATAGTTGGGCGTGGGTTCGCTCCCGACCAACAGACTAACCAAGTGGAATTTTTGGATTTTCTTCGCATAAATAGACGCCAGTTTATCATAGAAAACCTTCTTTGGAGACACCCACGCTTCGGAGATGCCAATCTGTTGCATTCTATTAATCTAATCCCGTAATACGAAATTTTAAATCAACTTTTAAGATGAGTTTAGTTTATTCTATCGATCTTAAAAATTCCAGCTTTTAAAGTAATTATTTTATAAAATATTACAAGAATTATCTCACTGATAGATAGTTAAAGTCTGTCAGTAAGCTGCCTACAGCTTTGAAGAACTCGGAATCGAAATAGGGCGAATACTCCAAGAAATTTTGGAGGGAGTTGGTCTGTCTCGAATATGTCGGGCCCCGTCCCACACCATCCAGTCGAATTCCCGATAGGCGTGGTTAAAAAAGCCCTCTCAGAACTCAAAGGTAGGTCTGNAAAATATACTTTCGTCTATGAAGACATAACCAATTAAAGAAGTTTATAACTTATAAAATACCACTTATTTAAAATAGTTTATTTATATTACGTGTAATTTCATCTTAATTAATAATTAAATTTGTTTATTCATGAAATTAACTAATCAAATTATGTATTTATTCTTTTCATCATTACTTATCTGAAATTTAAAATGTATAGGTACTGTACGTCATCACTCGTATTACAAAATTTCAGTACATTATTTACAGCCCATTCAAATTAATGTCAACTAAACACGCCAATTAATTCAAAGTTGTTTACTAATGACCGAGCGGATAAAACCAATGACCGCTGACTACTGAACACTGATAGTTGGATGTGGGTTCGCTCCCGACTAACAGACTAACCAAGTGGAATTTTTGGATTTTCTTCGCATAAATAGACGCCAGTTTATCATAGAAAACCCTCTTTGGAGGCACTCAGGCTTCGGAGATGCCCATCTGTTGCATTCTATTAATCTAATCCCGTAATACGAAATTTTAAATCAACTTTTAAGATGAGTTTAGTTTATTCTATCGATCTTAAAAATTTCAGCTTTTAAAGTAATTATTTTATAAAATATTATAAGAATTATCTCATAAATAGACGCCAGTTTATCATAGAAAACCCTCTTTGGAGGCACTCACGCTTCGGAGATGCCCATCTGTTGCATTCTATTAATCTAATCCCGTAATACGAAATTTTAAATCAACTTTTAAGATGAGTTTGGTTTATTCTATCGATCTTAAATATTTCAACTTTTAAAGTAATTATTTTATGAAATATTACAAGAAATATCTCACTGATAGATAGTTAAAGTCTGTCAGTAAGCTGCCTATAGCTTTGAAGAACTCGGAATCGAAATAGGGCGAATACTCCAAGATCTTTTGGAGGGAGTTGGTCTGTCTCGAATATGTCGGGCCCCGTCCCACACCATCCAATCGAATTCCCGATAGGCGTGGTTAAAAAGGCCCTCTCAGAACCCAAAGGTAGGTAAGAGTCAAATGAAAAAATATATATCAGTTGAATTTTAAAATTTATAGATTTTAGATCACACAAATCAACCTATTTTTACTGCATTTCCTTGACATTCTATCGAATATAAATTATAATTTACATTAGAGTATGTTCGATTTAATCATTATGTTAAGAATTAAAAAGAAACATCTATAGAAATACTGGATAAATATAGAACAAATTAATAAAATATTTTTAAAACGTCTTACATTTTACTTCGTTCAGAAGCTTATAAATTAGGTTAATAATACACTTGTCCTCAATAATCGCAAATATTTTGTTACGTAAAACAATATTTTGTCTATTGTTAACAATTTTTGTTACCGTAGAAGGATTTGATATTTATTGGAAAAATAAATTATAATTTCTCAAAACTTTACTTTAAAAATTCCCTATGACATTTCGAAAAATATCAAAGATCATCCACTATAACAAATAAAAATTATTAAAAAAATATTTTACAAAGTGCAA
>NW_019384320.1:106072-109140 GCF_000671375.1 Centruroides sculpturatus
TGCGTGTTGTTTAACATGTTGGATAATGGATTCAGGGCTAGGCAGAACCAGAGAGGACTCAAGGAATCTCCTTGAAAAATTCCTCGCCTAATGAATATTTCGTTTGTTTGTATGGTAGTGTTACTAACCCTGAGATGTAGTGTTGTTCTCCAGTGCTGCATAGTGTTTTCAAAGAATGCAATGAGTGATGGATGTATTTTGTACATGTGTAGAATATGTAGCAGCCAACTGTGTGGAACACTGTCGAATGCTTTTCTGTAGTCCATATATGCCATGTATATGTTTCTGTGTTGTTTGTGTGCTTGCCGTAAAATGACTGAATCTATGAGTAACTGTTCTTTGCATCCCCTGTGATTTCTACGGCAACCTTTTTGTTGATCTGTAAGAATGTTGTGTTCTTCAACATGTTTGTATATTTTGTTTGTAATACAGGATGTCAATAATTTGTATAGTGTTGGAAGACATGTAATTGGTCTGTATTGTGTGGGGTCTGTGGTGTTGATGTTTTTAGGTTTCATGTAGGTTATTATTATTATTATTATTATTATTATTATTATTAATATTAACTATGTTTACTATACAATAAGTGCTCATTGTTAATAAAAAAAAGTATTAAAAATTTATAATAATAATTCAAGTTTTATGGAGCCTTGACACCTGGGGCCCAGGGCTAAATCCCTATTAGTCCCTCTGTAGATCGTCCCTGGGGACCAGGATAGCTCCATCCCAAAACATTTTTCAGGAAATCTCCAGGAATTTTTAGGGGTGGTCTCTCCTGATATATCGGACTCCGTTCCTCACAATTCGGCCGCCCCATTGTGGCCCGTCGTATCGTACCCATAACAGCCTTGCTTAAAAAAAGGTCCCGTTGAACGGAAAGAGTTCAAAATAGCATAGTCGTCAAATACTATGCTATTCTGGGTACCCAAAGAATTTTCATAGGTGGTTCGTCACGTAAATATCGGCTCGATATTTCCGTGACGAACGGTCGCTTTCGTAGTAGACCCGACCAAAATCACAATGGTAAAAGGCCCCTTTAGTGCCTACAGAGTGGAAAGTTAAAAATAAAATACAAGGTATACAGTAGTATTAATTAATTGTAACTATAATTATACCGCATTTAACAGTATCATATATTCTCTATTGAACGCGATTGTATTTATTTCTGATTTCTTCAATTGTTTTTGAAAAGTATCCTTTTGTAATCTTTCTCGTTTTAAACTGTTTTGAAGCGCTTCTTCTTTATTTTGACTAATTTTTAAATAGCTCGTTTCGTTTTCTTTTCCTACTTTGGCTTTTTTTATTTCCTATAAGAACAATATAAANCTGTGGATTTAATTAATTAATAGTCAGTCATGCATATTTTTCAGTCTTGGGATTTGAGGTTCAAGTTCCAAGCAAGTTTAACCGAACCCCAAAATGAGCTAAAAAAATCAGTAGAGAAAAGTTTTGATACAAAGTACAGGTCGACATTCAAAACTCTGGTTCCTTCCGATTTCCAGTACAGATTTCAAAGAGCATTTTCAAATTTACCGCATCGGAGCACCAGTTTTCTGGAGGCGCCTAACTAACATTCTGTAAAACTCTTTTATTTAGTTAATGAACATTAAAATTTCTTTTGCTTTTCATTTAGTGATTAATTTTCTTTCTTTAAATGACTATACAGCATTCATTTTCTGTTAAATACATACAGCATACGTAACTATAAAAAAATCCAGCACTCCTCAGGTCTGGAGGTTGCTGGATTTTTCATCATCAGCATGTATACTAACCATAGGGTCACCTTATCTCNTTGATTATTCTTTAACTGATCGATCTCACTTTTAAGACGATCGATAATCATATTTTCTTCGAAAATTTCATCATTTTTTGACATTTCTATTAATCGTTTACTCGCCATATCTTCGATAACTTTTACTAGTGAACAATTAACAATTGTTAAATCAGTAATAATTGTTTTGGATTGTTAGAAAGTCTTTAGTCATGAATTAAGTAGAATCTATATTTACATATTAATTAAGTGAAATGTTTTCAGCTTTTACGACGTCTGTTATATGTCAACATATAATTTTGACCACATCTCAGTTTAAAAAAATAATCATTTTAAATAATTTATGTCCATGAACAAGTACGCTAATCCTCGCATATAAAATTTTTCTTAATACTATGATATAATTGAAAATGCTTATTCTTTTCCAGCAAAAACTAATCTTCTTGTGTTCTTTAATTATTATGCCTTTACGACGTCTGTTATATGTCAACATATAATTTTGACCACATCTCAGTTAAAAAAAATAATCATTTTAAATAATTTATGTCCATGAACAAGTACGCTAATCCTTGCATATAAAAATTTTCTTAATACTATGATATAATTGAAAATGCTTATTTTTTTCCAGCAAAAACTAATCTTCTTGTGTACTTTAATTATTATGCCTTTTTGTCCTTTTTTTATCTATTTATAATTTATTTTGTATACTAGTACTTTCTATGTATTAATAGGACTTATTATACTGGGAAATTATGGATGCAGATATTTAGTCTTACAGTTCAAAAATAATGTTCTTTATTTAGTTCACCTGAACACATACACATCAAACATGTGTTTCGGACTTGTTCGTCTTTCCTCAGCAGGTCTTTAAACGACACTTTAACTTCTGTTTTTCCAATCTTCACTATATTTCCAATTATACTTCCGATCCACAACCATACAATTTTACCCATTCTTCTTTTGGTTTTTCTGTGTCTACTTAATTTTATTTTCAATACATTCCTATTTCTTGAATGTATTGAAATAGAAATGTATTGAATATATGTATTGAAATATAGAAGAAATAGGAATGCTGAGGAAAGACGAACAAGTCCGAAACACATGTTTGATGTGTATGTGTTCAGGTGAACTAAATAAAGAACATTATTTTTGAACTGTAAGACTAAATATCTGCATCCATAATTTCCCAGTATAATAAGTCCTGTTAATACATAGAAAGTACTAGTATACAAAATAAATTATAAATAGATAAAAAAAGGACAAAAAGGCATAATAATTAAAGTACACAAGAAGATTA
>NW_019384320.1:110777-121901 GCF_000671375.1 Centruroides sculpturatus
GAAAAGTGAAATATAGGGACATACATGTCCATTTTTATATATATACATAGAATATATATAGATATAGATATAGATTTTCGATCAAATGAGGATCTTGAGATAACCATAAAAAAATATCTAGCAGATTTTTTAATGCCATCGACCAATTATCTATCGTTGAACACAATACAATATATTGAATTTGTTATACGCTACTTTACAAAGAAACATCGACTTAATAGGGCTTATTATACTGGTGTAGTTTCCGATTAGCAAAAGAGAAATTCAAAAGAAACTACACCAGTATAAATAAGTTAATAAGTCCTATTAATAAATAAGGTCCATATAGACAGTATATATATATATATATATTTACCGCTATATCCTTATTCTGTTTTATTTCTGTCGACTGAGTTACGCTAGACACTGCAAATTACAAGGAAAGGATTACAAAATAGTCGCCGATAATGTTTTTACGAGCCAGAAATATTTCAGAGTCAAGACAATTGTAAATAAACATTTAATTAATAGAATAGAACCAGCAATATAGTCGATATTTCGCTTCAAAATCGAGTATAATAAGTTTATAAACATATTTTTCGCTTATTAACAACAAAAACTATTGAGTTTCACGGAAAATTTACATTCCACGGTTCTTAAACTGTATATTGTTGGTACAAAATAAAAAATAATAATTTTAGACGATACAACAGCCACTATTATTTATTTCAAAAACAGGAGATTTTCGTTACGCATTGACAAAAATTCAACCCGGGCCGACACGCAAGGGAGAGAAATTTCGACATTGGATAAGTTAATTTCATAGAAATCGTTGACGACTAGTAGTCGTGGCCGGCGAAGTTTGAACGATTGCGTTCAAAACCAGCGATACCAAAGATTGGAGAATGAGAACGAGATCCGCATTGAGCGTCAAAGTGATTCCGCTTAGTAGTGAGTCTCAGAGACAGTCTTGTTCCAAATACGGTTTTGCCGTTTTACTTGGTCTATAATACATTATATTAATGGTGACATTTTAACATTATACTAGTTTGTTACATCCGGCGTTGTTCGGATTTATAAGAGACAAATTTAAAGCACACGAAATTAATAATAAGGAAGAAAAATAACCTCCGAAATACATTAAGTAATCCGGGGTTGAATGGGTTGTGATATACCATAACGTGATCGAAATTGCAAATTTTAATATCAGATACATGTCATATAACACTTGTTTAAATAAAAAAAAAAATCTTGTAAAATTGACAGAATAAATTACTTTTGAGTAATAATAAAGTTGTCGAAACCGTGTTGTTATTTATGTTTGTATACTGGCACAATGAAGTGACCTTCTTTGTCAACACTTGGCAAGTTTTCAATCTTTATTCAGTTAGATTCTAACTGAATAAAGATTGAAAACTTGTCAAGTGTTGATAAAGAAGGTCACTTCATTGTGCCAGTATACAAACAATAATAATAAAGTGTTAATGCAACCTTTAAGTGATTTGAAAGATCGTAAGTTTCAAAAATGCATATGGTAACACCCATTTTAAGAACATAATCAATATGCCTATAAACTACATGAATAGTACGTAAATAGCGTGCTTCATATAAAAAAATTATTAGAATTAAGTAAGTACTAATCAGCAATGAAAATGCCCTTAATTGTTAAATGTAGTGAACCAAATTGCCTACTTAGAAAGTTTTTACAGTGTAACAATGCAATCGACCCACGTGAGTGCTATTCGTTATAGTAATGATATTGCGCGTATACTTCGCTCTACATCACTGTCGTAGTAATTAAGTGAATATAGTATATATAAATTGCCTACTTAGAAAGTTTTTACAGTGTAACACTGCAATCGACCCACGCGAGTGCTATTCGTTGCAGTAATGATGTAGCTCGTCTACTTCGCTCTACATCACTGTCGTAGTAATTAAGTGAATATAGTATATATAAATTCTTTTAAAACTGTATATAGATTATTATTTTTTAATTTTTTTGTCAAAATATAACGCTAAATGTAAATAAAAACATTTTCAGATTATTGGAATGAGTTTGGTTTATTTGGTTACGGGAATATAACACATGGGCGATCTATTACACAATCTGGCCTTTATTTCCCTGTTTCTCACAAAAAAGTCCATAAAAACTTCATGTAGCCAATGTCAGACCCACGACCAGTGTTCGCTGGTTCTATCCACTCGGTCACTAGTGACAACTTATTGAAATTAAGAAAGTACCATTTAGAAATGAAAAGCCAACAAATCCAATGTAGACGGAAATTAATTGATATATATAGATACGAATTTAATATTTTCGAACAGTATGTACGGTATTATCTAAGTTGGAAGTATGTTAACGTAACTGCCAAGTTACGTAGCAATGGGTCCAGCAGTCTAGAAATGTATAGCGAACAAACAAACATTCTTATTTATACATATGTATGTGTTTAAGATCTTATCTGGAAGTATTCCAAATAAATAAACAATTTTTTTTCACTTAAATTTACTAATACTACACAATTAAAAGTTATTGTGCCCGAAAACTGTTTTCTTTAGTTACGTGATTTTATTACAGAATGTAAAGAGCTATATTAATCCGAAAGCGACGGTAATTCTGAATGTTCACACAAAAAACGCCCACTTACACACTAAAAATATAATCAGACAGTTGACAGAACTCATTGGTGTAGGTTTTAAAGTAATTGTAAAGTATACAAACAAAGACATAAATTTCATTTAATATTATCATTATTATTTCAAAATTATGAATGTGACTTAGCAGCATTAGATACGAATGTAAATAAATTAACCAAATTATTTCGTTTTTATAAAACTCAACATCGATATATAAACACCAGAAACTTTGTATGTCTAGATTGTGAATTGTGACGTCACGTCCAATGACTTGATTGCAAATTAAGAGGAGGTAATTGTAGCAATGATTTCAGATGCTAGTTTATTGCACTCCACGATTTAAATGTTCCCTCGTACCTCTTTGCTTTTAACAATTTATACTGGCTGGATAACGATCGTCTTATACCCCAGCAAATGACTAACTCCCTTGTCGAATACACGCAATGGTATAGAACCAAACACTTGGTTAAACGTCCAATTCTAATGGTGCCGTTTAATGCAATAAATTTATTTCCACCATACGAAAACCATTAATGTAAATCTGCAGGTCGCCGGAGTGTTTGTTTCTACACGAAAATACTCTTCTTTGCTTGCAATGATTGATACATAGGAGGGTAAAAAGTTATAACTAACGTAGTTCACTTGAGGAAACACTTCTGTAAATAATCGAGTTGCTGTATCGATGCACTTCATACACGCAACTTGAAAAATATACACGAAACATCGCTTCTGTACCATTTTGAGTTCAGAATGTTTCAGCTTCTCCAATTTTCTTTTGCCATTTTTATAACCAATTTCGTCTGGATGAATGAGAACACAGAAAGCATTTGCTCTCTTACCATGAAATACTGTAAGTCTGTATAAGTCTCTGTTAATTGAGTAATTTATGAAATGTTTAGTTTTGTTATCGTATGGACATACTGCAAAATCTTTGTAGAAGATGACACATTTAATTTCTTCGTCCGGTATATTCATTTTGTGGCATACATTCTTTATTTCCTTTTTTAAACATAATTTGTCAGAAAGCATAGGTTCGTCTCCAAAGAGATTGAACGGATAATTAAAAAAATTGAAACCCGGAATATTTGGAAACATTGATATTTGTATTTCAATTGTTCCTTCTATTGATGTGAAATAACGACGTTCAGTAAAAAAGCGTATCTCATCTTCATCTGAAATTAAAGACGTGATGGTTAATATCAATTGATGAAGAATCTTAAATTCACAAAGTTATTTACTATACTTTGAATAAATAATAATCGTATACTTACTAATTGGGTGTACAATCCCTATAGAAAGATGTTGTCCCAGTAAAAAATATTTATATGGAGAATGAAAATTACGTAGAGATTCGTCACCGAAAACGAAACAATTGTATTGAAAATTATCGTAGAACTCTGCGTAATGACGCAGTTTTTCTGATTCGTAGATTATGGAGTTTATTACGTTAAGAGGCATTTTCTGTTTAAAAAAATCAAAATATTAACAGTTTTATATTTATGCAGATTATAAACTAATTAATTGTGTTTTGCTTTAAATGAGTATTTTAACATAACTTTGCATTATTGTAATCAAGGTAATACATAGAAACAGTCTGCAATTTGCTTTAATTTTTGAACTAACGTTTCTACAAATGCAAATGTTCACAATGCAACAGCTCAATGCAATGCCTGACAGATTGCAGGATGCACCTGCATCCTGTCATGCACAGCTACATTGCCTAATAATAGTTACTGTACCGATTGTTAAGTGGCATTTACTCAAGACAAATGCAAAACATCTTTGATAGAAAAACAAATTCTCGGGAAGAAGACATGCACTCAACGAAAAACAGCATTGTTCCATAGAATGCTGCAAAATCTAGATATTTTGGATTTAAATGGAGAAAACTCACGGTACTACGCATAGACTCGAACAAAATTAGAAAATATAATCCTACGTTTCATTAATTATTTTCTAAAATGGATTCTGTAAATTAGAATTTATTTATGTTAATCGATTTTGGAATTTTGGACATTCGCAACAACTATATAATCATGGCGTACGATCAACTAAAATAACGATNGATATTTTGGATTCAAATGGAGAAAACTCACAGTATTACGCATAGACTAGAACAAAATTAGAAAATATAATCCTACGTTTCAGTAATTATTTTATAAAATGGATTCTGTAAATTAGAATTTATTTACGTTAATCGATTTTAAAATTTTGGACATTCGCAACAAGTATGTAATCATGACGTACGATCAACTAAAATAATGATAGAATAATTACCCTTGAGATCATCTGTGATTCATCATGTGTTCGATGATATCTCTCCACTGGCTACACACTTGGCTGCATATATCTAAGTTTCTATCGTCTACGTATTGAAATATATAAAACATTATTATTTCTGGTAATTCTGTGATTAAGATGGAGTCACGTTGCGTTACTGGAACTAATTCTGTTGTTTTTCCATCTGTCGTTTTTGCACTTTTGGCCATTCTCTATAAATAAAAAAGAATAATGATAATTTATTATTAACACTTATCATTGTTTATCTTAACTTTAGTGAGTCCTGTCAACTTTATAGTGGTCTGAATGAAGGATTCACAAACCGCTTTTGAGTGTAGACGTCCTTTCTATGGTGATACAAATTAAGAAAAAATTACAAATAAAATAAAAGCTCGTAAAGTAATGAATAATACATTTTATATTAAACATAAATCAAAAGAAATTTGTCTTTCAACTTTCAAAGCGACCGTTATTACTTGACTGACACTTTGTGAATCTTTAAGGTAATGCTTTGATTCCGTTTTGAATGCTTAATAGTTATCTCAAAGGTATTACATTTTGGTGATGAGAAGTCACGCTATCAAATATTGTCCGGAAAGTAAGCAACGAGTTGCTTAACTTTCCGGACAATATTTGATAGCGCCATTTGCTACGATATTTTATTTTAAAACTTTTTATATTTTTAACTATTGTAAAATAGCCAAAAGTTTAATTTTGAGAGTAAGTTTCATAAAAAGTTGTAAATACCAGTAAAATCATCATTAAGTTTGATTCCAGCATAGAAAAACACGACCCCTTGATCTCCCCACAACCTCGTTTTTTAACTACGAAAATTTAACAGCACCAATTCCCTTAATATACAAATCTCCCTGCAAAATTTCAGGCATTTTCGACTGAAAACACAGGAGTTATTCAGCTTCGAAGAGGGGGAAGAAAATCGTTCCCCTCACACACACTAATACAGAAAAAATTCGAATTGTTTGCATTTCTAGATGTTTCAGGGTCCCGTAAGTTCAAAAATGTAAAAATTTTCTGGGGTTTATTTTTTGACCGATTACCACTCTTTCTCTGTGTTATATACTATATAACTGCCGGAAAGTAAAAATAATCAGATGGAAGGACAAAGACATCCATTTTGTCCATAAGTATTGGAACTACTAATACGGTAAAACTGCTGTATTTTTGTGCATTATTTTGTACAAAATTCTAAATGTACAATGGATAGATAATTACATGATTTTTGTAATACAATCACGTATGTTACAGTAAAGAATCCCTATAACGGACTGATCAATTATTGCGAAAAGTCCGTTATATTGAATGTGTTTTTAAAACATGCCTGCCATTTGAGCGTAAGGACCAATTGTAGCGATCGTGCCAAAGTTTTCAGATAACCAGAAAACTTAAATTACACTTCAATAGAAATTCGGTTACTTTTACGATGATTTCATCTATCGAGGTGATGTAAAGGTAGTCTCATATTTTTCTTGGAGAGACGGTGAAATAAGCGAAATTTGGCACGATGGCTTTTTACAAGGGCATTGATGCTATTACATTTTGGTGATGAGAAGTCGAAAGGGTGGGGAGATGGAGGGAATCATATGTCACTGTCCTAATACTCTATCTATATATATAAAAATGAATGTATGTCTGTGTGTGTGTCCTATGTCCTTCATGCATTACCACACCGTTTATCCAATTGCCGTGAAACTTTGGGAAGTTGTTTAATATACTCTGGCGAAGGTTTGTGGCATAGTACGATTGCCATAAAACTTTGGAAAGTTTTTTTAATTTTTTAATACACTCCCGCGAAGTACATTTATCCTACGATAGATGGCGCGCGTTTACACGCGCATTCGCGCATAGTGTGTTAGATCGATTTCAAATTGTAAAGACCATTTCCCCCTTTCAAAAAATATCTCTATAGGCCTATATTTACGATATTTGTAATAATTTTTGTTTAATCACTTTATTTCAACTTTTTTTTATTGCTAATTATGTATTCGCTCGAACTTCTAAAACTTTAACTGTACCCCGAACAACAACCGAAGTTGTAGGAAGAAATTCGCGTATTTTACCAATCTAGGTATCCCCCCTTTTTCAAATTTTAATATCGACTCAAAATAATTTAAAAAGACAAATTACAATAAAACGGTTTATTATCCAACTATCAGAAATTTCACAACATGCCAAGGAAGAGAGGAAGGAGCAATTAAATAATTAAAATTATAAAGGATTTAAAAATATATATAAAAATGGGGAATATCGCACTTCTGACAATCGCTGCGAGTGTGTGGGCTAAATTTGGAGAATCCGTGCTTCTCGCATGGACAACTGTATGTGGCCGGCTCACGCGTCGGAAAACCTTCCGATTTATTCGTGTACGCACCAGACGGAAAAACAAAAAATATCGTGTATCCACGAGCACTCCAATAAATAAATAGAATTGAAACAACACTTTGAAATATTTTCCCGATGAAAATGAATAATAATAATAATAAGTTTCAATAAAAATGATAAAATGAAAATTTAATTTTATCATTACGAGTTTGCTTGCATTTCGTTTCTTCTGAGATCGCAGCAATGCGCGACGGGTAAGCTAGTACTGTATAATGGAAGATACACATTCGGCATTCTCGTTTCTTATTCTCGCAAAGTTACAAAAATGCTCGAAAATGGTAAAACTACCTATTAACCAAATAGTTATTATGTTTATATTTTGTAAAAAAAAAAAAAACTTATTTCGGCAGCAGGGAAAAGATTTGGAAGAAACTATAAAGGCCAATAACAAGTTTTTGTGAAGTTTGTCCCCACTGGAAATATGACTCGTGACTTCTTCCCACTCTAGTTATCTTTAGCCATAAAAATTTAATAGCATAAATACACCATATAAACAAATAATGTTGCCAAGTCTCAAAATGTTCGGTTTATTCAGTCCTAACACTGTATACTTGTCCACCAGTGGCCAAATGGTCTTCGTTCCCTGAACACTGGCAGCCGATTTGAACAGACAACATTTAGAGGCCGATGGCAGTATACAGATCGGGTAGACCGCTGTTTAGAAAAATTTCATTGCAGAGACGGTGTTTCTCGCTTGCGACAATGTAGACAGCGATTAGAAACAAGTTATTTGACCTACTTTCTAGACTCACTCCACAGCAGGTTTAGAAAGCTTTTTAATTCGAGTGGTAGCTTTTTTCGTGGAAAAGTTTAAATAAAAACAGATATCGTTCCTTTGATAAATGTTGTAAACGGTACGAATCGACAAAATTATTCATTAATTAATTGCTTGGAGCAAAAACAACAAAATTAAATACTTTAAATTTGTTTTAAGTGTTCCAATTACGATATTTAAACGTGTGAAGACTTAAAACTACAATTAATTTAAGAGACGGCCTAGCTCTTAGCGGGCTCGTGTGTATTGCGGGCAGACAAGCCAATTCGCATTTTTTACCTGATGCTCGCCTTCTGGTGTTTAAAAACAAAACTATTCTACCTGGGTCGTTTGATTCAATCTTGTGTATTATCAGCAGTAAAGTTGAAACGCGATAGAAAAAGCAATGCTTACTGTTAGTTCCAAATTGCAATTTCAAAGCCTTACGAGAGCCTGATATAAGTTTTCGTCTATTCCCACACGAAAAACGGGAAAAACAGATGATTATTCGGAAATTGAACGGTTATATTTATGAGCTCTGAATTCTGAAAGAGTGGATTAGACTGTTAAGAATTGGCAGTTTCCCGATTGTCCAGCTTTCACAAACAAGTTATGCTGTCAATTTTAAAACATTTTGTTAAAGTTTAAAATGCCAGTAATTTTGTATAGGACACAGGGCCGAATTTAAGCATTTCGAAGCCCTAAGCTGAACTCTGTAAGGCCCCTTAACAACCCTTCACAATTTTAGAAGTCAATCATAAAAAGAAAAGAATTAAATCACACTATGACTCTAATTTAATACAGATATTGGAAGAAAAAGACGTGATGTTTCACTAGTCTTCTGTTTTATAATTGAATTTAATTAAATTTTTATATTCATTCCATTAAAAATCTTTTTTTAAATTGGTTTTATCAATTTTTTTAAAAAAAGATCTTATGTTAACTCTTAGAAAAAAAAATTAATGAAATACTACACAAAATAAACAGTGAAGTATATTTTGTTGGTTTGTAAAAAAAAAAATGCTTATTACAAAATCTGACTTCAATTTTCTTTTTTTAAAAATGTTTGAGGTCCCTTGAAAGTAGAGGCTTTTTACTTGTAAATCCGGCCCTGATGCAACGATGTCAAAGCTGATGTTTTTTAACACAAAGGGAACATGTATAGAACGATTTCACTCATTTGTTTCGATACCACATAATGACGTGTTCCGCTAACAATAATTATTCTCCTTCTATAAAATTTCTCGATAAACAGCTACAGGCAGCATATATCATTATATCGGACAGTAATAGATGATTAATTTTACATTACTAGTTAGAAGCGACCCAGATAAAGTAGCCATTTTGTAAAAATGCAGCGCCCTCTATAGTTCATGAAAAACGCGAATAGTGTACGGAAGTTTCTGGCGAGCCACGGTCGCGGCAATCTGGCGAGGCGCATTGCCGTCGAGAATAGAGGAAGTTGTTCAGGGGGCCCATATCTGTTCGAAGTCTAGCCAATAGGGTTTATGTGTGGCGATACGAGGCGTGATGGTATATCCAAGGGGAGAAAGGTCGGAGATGGTCGATTATCTTGTATTATTGGCAAGCGTCAAATCCGTCAGAGAGCGCTGTTTTTGAGTTGGATGCCGAAACAGGTAAGGAACCGATCACGTGTTTGTTCAATGCCTGAGCAGATTCAGTTTCTATCGGTGACGACTACTGCGAGAACCAAATGGAGAACAAATCATTGAATTTATGTCAAATTCTAGACTGAGATAATAAATGGTAGTTCTTTTTTTTGGGAGGACTTTGTCTTCAGATATTTAATTATAATTATTGCCATCGGACGAAACTTTACATTTCGGTAATTATTAAAATTGTTTCGTTTGTTTAACCTTGGACCTCACGATCGTCCGTACCTTAACTCCGATATACTGGCCTCATACCGACCTTCCTCCTCGCCAACATATCGAAATCTTGGAGCGATTTGTTCACCGCACCAACCGCTTTACCTAATTCAAGGCGGAGTGATTCGGAGAAAAAGCCAATAGGCTAGAGTCTCCATATTAATAAGAAAGAAAGAAAGAAGATAATCGACACTTGTGCTGTTTAGTGGGTACGGCTATTTGAGAGGTTTTCTTCCATAAAATTAATCAAATCTAGACTAATTTCACTCAAATATTTCCAAAACACGTATAATTTGTTGGAAATGATCGATATAAAAACTGCCATGAGCAAAAAATTGTCGGAATACTTATCGAGTGTACCCCGTTGGAAGACGCCATTGCATAAGCTTGTTTTCGTCGCGGAGTGGCACATCGGACGGCGGACGCATAGGAAGCATGTCACGTGACATTTGTGGGGTGCTATTCGGTCACGTGACTACTCATCTAACGTATTACCGTACGTTTCTATATTCAACAGTTGACTCAACGGTGAGAGAACAACGTTTCTAAATGAACCGTTGAGTTCTCCGTTGAGACTAGTGACGTCAGCGCTGTTTCACCGTTGAGCTCAACGGTTTCAACGACCTGAAAGACCGTTGAGTAGTCAACAAACTAACATGGCGGCTTCCACGAAAAAGTAAATTTCGCTTATAGAAACTATCCATTCGCTGCTGTGGATGCTGTAATAGCGGACAGATTAATGAGCAATCTGTATATGATAAAACACGTGATTGCACGATTATGTTGGATAATTTGGTCAATATTGAAATATTAAGATTTTTTCATTTGTCCAAAATTGATTACGACCGATATTTGGCCCGCTAAGTCTTCCTAATGATATAAATATTCAAGAAATTAATTAAAATTATTAATTAAAAAAAGACCCAGTATACAAAAAAATGATACAGATACGGGTTCATTTGAATAAAAGGATTTATTCGAATAATGGTTAAGCGAGTTACTTTAATTATTTAGCAAAACAGTCACAATCGCCACCTTCTCGTTACTTAAGTCAGCCATCTTGAAAAGCGACCTCTCAACGAAAGCGTTTCTTTTTTCTGCAAAACGTGACGTCAGATCGTTCAACGGAGGGACTCAACGGAAAATTCACTGTTGAGTCAACCGTTGAATATAGAAACGTATGGT
>NW_019384320.1:124748-130355 GCF_000671375.1 Centruroides sculpturatus
TGCCTTTCCCACTGCAATGAGTAACACCGGTGTTTTGAAACCAGAAACCATTTATTTATAAACGCACTTTTCAAATCTTCAAGCTCTCTACAATATCCCATCGGAAATATCTTTCTCCTATGAATTGTTTAAAAAATATATCGCTTCTTCCATAAACATTTCAAATTTTCCCCTGAAGTTACACAGGTTGGTTTATAATGAGCTGCTTAGGCTTGAGCATCTAAGCGATGAGCACTGGCATTAACATTTGGACAGTTGGGGGCACCGTCTAGTGGCGCCATCTAGTGGCGAATATCTAGTGGCGAAAAAACAGTATATTCTTGGAAGCAGTTGACATTAGTTGTTCTTGGGCATAGTTGAATAGGTTATAGTGATAGGCAATCCCTTAACTTATTGATGGTTTTTATTTCGTTTGACTAATTTCATCCAACGGGAAATGAACCAAGCAAAGAAAGTGCCTTTCCAGTGTCTTGAAATATCGTGCCGTCATCGATATGGTGTGGGAAGGGCTCTTACGCCTGAGTTTTTCTACTCATATTTGGATTTTTTTATTGTAATCTGGGTTGATAGGTTTTTTCACAAAAATATCTCATTATCTGGGTTTTTCGATAATTTTTAATTTTAAGTTAAAATTTACTTTTATTCCTTGTAAATAGGATAACATTTAATACATTTAAAACTCCTTAACGCTTGTTTTTTTCAAATTTCGCTCAGAAAAGCATATATTTTTTTATTTTTTGATAATAAATATTTTTGTGAAAGTTAAACCAAATCTGATATTAGAAAAAATTATAATTTTGCCGCGAAAAAATCTCCCCAAAACGTGTTTTTATAGTAAAGCTATTAAAAAAATAAAAAAATGATTTAAAATAAATGCATCTAGTTATTACATATAGCTTCAGGGATACTTTATTTATATTTTTCTTTCGTCTTACACAAACTGCAACGAGACAGCTGCAGTCTACGGTGTTTAAAATTGTTTGATCTTGAGAACAGCCGTTGGTCAACTTTTGCGGGATATTTACATAAAGGTCTTAGGGAAAGTCGGGGTTCTAGCAAGGTTTGTACTAGTTATTACAAATACTCAAATACAACTAAAAATTTTTGGTCATTTGTACTATTTATATAAAAGGGGACCGGAAAAACGGCTCCAATCAAAAACTTATAATTCGTATAGAATTACGAAATTTGTTGTGGTCATAGACAACGATCGTTAAAGGACAAATAAATTTTACCTGAGTAAAATCTGTGCATAAAAAGTGAATTAATTATTATTTGATATTCGCCCGAGTCTGGCTCGGACACAGGTGAAAATTGTAATAACAGTTTACAATTTTCTTAATTGTGTATTCTAACAATACTGATCATAATTTGTAATGTTTTAATTAAGTACTTGTGCAAAATTCTGCAGAATATGTAGACTTTCGTTCTTAAATTGTTTTAATCTCAAGATTTTTTTGCAGAATTTTCAATTTCTTACTCGAAATTTTTGTTCTTTTCTTTCATTATTATATTAAAAAATTATTCATTGTTGCTTAGAAATAATTTTAGTGTCTAGTGTCTAGAACAAATTAATTAGATTTACATTGATCTATATAAAAATAATTGCCTCGGTTTTCGTTAGTTTCGGATTTCGCCGATTGTTTTCGAAAACAGAAAACTTTTCAGATAATCTAAGTTTGATTATACAAATAAATATTTGGCTGCAAAATATTATTACATGTGTACTTATTTTTTTACCGAATTTAAAGTAAAAATATCAAATTACTAGTATATTTACCAATACAGGGTTTTTTATCTGATTGCCGGTGAAGCAGTAAACCGTTTATCGGCAATGCAATCCCTAATCGACGATCACAGCATACCCACTCACTCATATCTGCGTTACGTAATTTATGCACAACTTTGAAGTTAATCGTTAAGTGTTAAAAACTGCACATTAAAAGTTTATCTATATATATAACCCATTCAACTGTCCGTCTGTCCCGTAACCGTTTGATAACGGACACTAGAGGCGCCCCTATCGTGTGTCATATTTAAAACATTCAAATTAAATTAACAATTTTAATTATTATTTAAATGAACAATATAAATTATTATTATTCATTTGGCCAATAAATTATTATTTGGTCAATATAACAATATAAATAATTCATTATATTTGTAATAGGAATTTATTATTGTCACGGAATGCCTGTAATGTTCACTAGGAGGCGAATAACGAAAAACCGGATAGATTTGAACCGCTACGATAAAACGATAAGGTTTGAAATAGTTAAGCTAATTTTTTAATATAATAATAGAAACCTTTCATGGCACGACCAAAGAAATACGCCACTGTGGAGAAACGTAAAGCTGCCGCTGCTTTAAACATGCCTCATAGGAATTTGTAATACTGCTAAAACGCCCACTAGGGGGCGTCCCGGGCTACTAGTTCGTTTATAACTAATGGATGTTTCTAAAATCGAAGATACCAATGTTGCTAGTGCAGCCTTATCCAAAATATTTTTTTTTAGATTGCTTCGGGTGGACAGTTATTTCTATCAATTTACCTTTTAACAGTTTAATCACTCGAATAGATTTAGAAACATGGATGTCGTCGGGTGCCATTTTCTTAACGGGTTACCCTTTTCAGTGGTAGCCTTCTTTGCCATAAGGTCTGCCCTATCGTTGTTCTCGATGCCGCTATGACGATCAACACAGTGATTTTTATATCTATTAAACTTGCCTTTATATAATTTTTCTATATCTTTATTCAATTTTTTGTTAATTTAATATCATGATACTTATCTTTAGTTAATTGTATATAGTTTTGACAATTAACTTGTGTACACATTTCATTTTTATTAATAAAATGAGTACACAAGTTACTATTATTATTAGGAAATTGTGTTTTATTACACAATTTTCTAATAAATAATTGTGTAGCTTTATCCGCTTTAATAACTGTTTGATAATTCTCGAAAATTCTTTTATATTTTCTAATATTTTAATCCGTTTTAAATATATTTTATTTCTATTCTTGTTTTAAATTATGAGTAACTACATTCANTTGAAGTTAATCGTTAAGTGTTAAAAACTGCACATTAAAAGTTTATCTATATATATAACCCATTCAACTGTCCGTCTGTCCCGTAACCGTTTGATAACGGACACTAGAGGCGCCCCTATCGTGTGTCATATTTAAAACATTCAAATTAAATTAACAATTTTAATTATTATTTAAATGAACAATATAAATTATTATTATTCATTTGGCCAATAAATTATTATTTGGTCAATATAACAATATAAATAATTCATTATATTTGTAATAGGAATTTATTATTGTCACGGAATGCCTGTAATGTTCACTAGGAGGCGAATAACGAAAAACCGGATAGATTTGAACCGCTACGATAAAACGATAAGGTTTCAAATAGTTAAGCTAATTTTTTAATATAATAATAGAAACCTTTCATGGCACGACCAAAGAAATACGCCACTGTGGAGAAACGTAAAGCTGCCGCTGCTTTAAACATGCCTCATAGGAATTTGTAATACTGCTAAAACGCCCACTAGGGGGCGTCCCGGGCTACTAGTTCGTTTATAACTAATGGATGTTTCTAAAATCGAAGATACCAATGTTGCTAGTGCAGCCTTATCCAAAATATTTTTTTTTAGATTGCTTCGGGTGGACAGTTATTTCTATCAATTTACCTTTTAACAGTTTAATCACTCGAGTAGAGTTAGAAACATCGATGTCGTCGGGTGCCATTTTCTTAACGGGTTACCCTTTTCAGTGGTAGCCTTCTTTGCCATAAGGTCTGCCCTATCGTTGTTCTCGATGCCGCTATGACGATCAACACAGTGATTTTTATATCTATTAAACTTGCCTTTATATAATTTTTCTATATCTTTATTCAATTTTTTGTTAATTTAATATCATGATACTTATCTTTAGTTAATTGTATATAGTTTTGACAATTAACTTGTGTACACATTTCATTTTTATTAATAAAATGAGTACACAAGTTACTATTATTATTAGGAAATTGTGTTTTATTACACAATTTTCTAATAAATAATTGTGTAGCTTTATCCGCTTTAATAACTGTTTGATAATTCTCGAAAATTCTTTTATATTTTCTAATATTTTAATCCGTTTTAAATATATTTTATTTCTATTCTTGTATTAAATTATAAGTAACTACAGTCAATAATTTATTTTTAAAAGACAAGTAGTTTGAAGGCCAGGTATGTTGCACACCATAGACTACAAAATTCGGTATGAATTTAATTTTTGACTGAATTTGACTTTTATTTTCGGGCTTGCAAGCTCCATTCACTTGATTGTTCAGCTGTTTTGGAGTCAAAAAGGCAGATCCACGTTTCTTCACTCGTAATCATGCATGTTAAGAACCATTCTCCTGGAGAAAGCATTTCCTCGGCCACTCGAACATGTTGTTTCAGGAAAAAACTTTGAGAAGTCACGTACTGCAAGACCAAACAATCTTTTAAATTTTATATTGTAGTGTAGTTGAAACATATCGGACTTACTGGTCCCTTGAATTTGCCGTTCGAGTGCCTGGGCCCACTAACGACAGAATGGATAAGTCCACTAAACAGAAATATACAGACGTGGGTTCGCGCCTCTTTAATCAGCCACGTAAATTTTCCCCTGATTATTGTACGTTTAAATACCCAAATAGAAACTAGTTTCTCTTAAAAGTCTTCCCAGAAGATCTTCTACCTCAGCAGATCGCTCATGTGTCGCGTTACCGCAAATAAATTATGCCGGGAATGTCGAGAAAGAGACCTTGCCAACTACTTTTATTATTTCTATTATCAAAAATGAAATACAGTACAATATAGACAGTACATTGGTAGTATTATGCAGCATATACTGATCGCTTAATTTTATGTTTCATTCTTTATTCCTGAAACCTGCAAAAATTCAAAACGAGCCGAAATTTCGCCATTTTCCTTTTGAGAACAATACTTGAGAAAGATCTGTTCGGCCTGCTTCAAAAGGCGATTTTTAACATCCGGTTCCATTTTTTGAAAGAGTGCTTTAGGTAATGCTGCAACTAATATATCTAGGAGAAAATAAATTATGGTTAAGCAAAATATTAATGAAAACTCTTATATATGAATATTATCTCGGAATTTATAGTTTCATTACAATAATAAAATCTGCACGTTTTCAATCCCGCAATATGTTTTTTCAATCTTTTTCATTCAACTTTTATTAGTTGAATGAAAAAGCATTAGGTGCATATGTAGAGCTTGCTAATATCCTACAACATTAATACGACCAGAGATAAAAGCTAGATTTATCATACCACCTCATCCAAATCCTCATCACATCAAAACACTTCTAACACCATTCAAATAGGCAAAATACCATAGAGAGTATTTTGCCTATTTGAAAAATTAGTGTAAAATACTATTTGAGAGAATAGTATTTTATACTATTATTTTATTAAATATATTATGTTATTTTATACTACGCTTGTGATATTTTGTTTATTAATTGCAATTTAACTGCTGAAGCATTCATGCCTTCCTTATTTTGGGACAAGTATATCCTGTACTGTACATTATTAACATTCATTTATATTATTA
>NW_019384320.1:130974-135566 GCF_000671375.1 Centruroides sculpturatus
TTTTTCTCCGTTGCGTGTCGCTTCGCGTTGAATTTCGTCGATGTTAAGCCTGGTGATGACTATTGTATCGTTAAAAATTATTTTTTTATTTTGTACAAACAAAATAAATATATTGAAAAATATAAAAATAATAAAAAATTATACTTCAGATGTTAATTTATTATGAAAAACGTAAAATATTTGAGTAGCCGAAGACATAGCCAAAGATTGAAGCTCCACAGCACTGGGGAAAATTTAAATTTGCTGACTGGAAATCTTTCGGATGATTGACTTTCGGAAAAACGCTGCTCTACTGTATTGATTTTTCCAAAGCATTTTTTAAAGCTATGGGTTAATTTTCTTCTTCGCCACTTTTTCATCATCGCAGTCGTCTTCTATAGAATAATTTGAATATAATCTCGATAATATTTGTCCAGATAACATAATGATATTAGATTTTGCAGCTAGTTGAAGAAATACGCTAGACGACTTTGTCTAAACGTTCTGTGGATTTTGTAAATAAAGGAGAAGTGTTACTAATCCCGTTTGTTTTCTCTCTTGAATTTGTACCTCTACACCATGTAACAACTTGGAGCTAATTTCAGTTTCCAAATTTTTCAATTCACATTACAGAAATTCAAATGTATCTTTACTTGTTAATAAATAGGACGAAAAGATGCAAACTTTGTCGTCCTAAGGCATCAGCTACTAAACGTATTGGTCGTTAAACTTTAAGGAGCTCTACAATTTTACGATACTCTGTTTCGTTGCACATGTGATAATCACCAATGTCATTCAAATCTAAAACAAGGCATTCTTTTAAGTGTACAAAACTTTCTATCGTTTTTCCGTAGTTGAGTGATTTCTCCCTACTGTAAGGAAAATTAGACGCTTTTTAGGCGTAGGGGAATTATTTTGCTTTTGTAGTTAGTTTTATGAAACTTACTGATAGTATTTAACAATATTCCCGTTTTATGTCACAGACGATTTTGTGTCTAAATGTTCATGTTTATAATCAAATAATTAATCAATTTACAGTAGATCCCCCTATAAGACGGTAGATACGTTCCGTTCTTTATGAATCAATTTTGTAGGAATCATAGTTTACGGACTAGGGCTGTTTGAAAGGTTTTCTTTCATAAAATTAATCGATTCTAGACTAATTCGACTCAACATTTCCAAAATACGTATATTTTTNACGACAAGATGCAAACTTTGTCGTCCTAAGGCATCAGCTACTAAACGTATTGGTTTTTAAACTTTAAGGAGATCTACAATTTTACAATTCTCTGCTTCGTTCCAAATGTGAGAAGCACCGATGTCATTCAAATCTAAAACAAGGCATTCTTTTAAGTGTACAAATCTTCCTGTCGTTTTTCCGTAGTTGAATGATTTCTCCCTACTGTAGGGAGAATTGGACGCTTTTTAGGCGTAGGGAGATTATTTTGCTTTTGTAGTTAGTTTTATGAAACTTAGTATTTAACAACATTCTCGTTTTATGTCAGAGACGATTTTGTGTCAAACTGTTGATGTTTTTAATCAAATAATTAATTTATTTATATGTTTAAGTCTAGGCTCAAATACCCAGTTTTAGCTATATTTTAGCGGTTTTTATATAAATTTCTTCAAAAAACTGGTTTTTCAAAACGGAGTTTTAAAAACCCTAAATTAAAAATAAAATTAGAATAATCGCTATTTATTAACTTTGCATCTAAGAACAGGATAAAAGAAAATAATTTATTTTGGTAAAATTAATATTAATACAAATATAGTTATATGTAAGACAATATTATAAAAATTACCCAAATAATGCTTTTTGTTAGAATATGATATATCTAAAACTTCACATTTACTCTTTGTCACTCTGAAATCAAACTTGGAAAGAAAATTTTTAAATTCCGATTCGACATCATTCCAATTGTCCATCAATGGAATTATATTGAGCATATCTTCAGTCTGAAATAAAACGTCATTTTTAAACCTCGTCCACATTAATTTTATACAAAATTTCTATACTCTACCTTTATGTACTTTTTCCACTCTTCGTTGGTACTAAGATTTTGTAGAATTGGAATCAACAGCCATTTCGTAAAAAAAATAAAGAAAAAATATCCTCCGGGCTTCAAAATTGAAGAAATAACAGAAAACAATTTCTGATAATCATTTACGAAATGGAAGGCGTAGAAAGACACAACTTTATCGTATTTTCCAATTTCTTTTAAATCGGGTCTAGAAATTATAATTACAAAGTATAATTTTTATTATATCTTAAAATTTGCTTTTAAAATATAATTATTATCTATAAGTTATTTCACTTTATATTCAAAATTATTTATACTGTTCCAATTAGATTATGTACACCAAGTGGCCAAAAAATTAGACACCCTGTTATAACGAGTTGTTCTACCTTTAGCTCTGGTCACAGCCGATATTCTTTTTGTCATGAACTCAACAAGTTGCTGATACCGTTGTTGAAAAATGTTGGCCAATGCTGACATAATGGCAGCTCTAAGTTTGGTCAGATTGGATGGTCAATTTGAGACCGATCGAGCACGGTGGTATGGTGTATTGTCATGCTGAAAGTGACCATCTCCATAACGTAACATTACAGACATAAAAGATTGTACGTGATCACGAGTAACGATGTTGAGGTAAGCTGTGCTATTTAGAAATACGTTTACAAATATCAAGGGACACAATGTACTTTAGGGAAACATTCCACCCACCATAATTCCACCATCACCAGCCTGAAGAGTTGTCATTTGGCAGGAATTCGTGCTATTTGTATCATATTCTGGATCTGACATCTGCATGATGGAACAAGAAACGAGATTCATGAGATCAGGCTGCTGTTTTCCAGTCCTCAAGTGACGAATGTCTTCGTTCCTGGGCCCACAACAGGTGCCTTTTTCCTATTTTTCTGTCATACCAAAGGCACTCTTGATGGTCTCCTGCTGCTAAAGCCCATCCTTTGCAAAGTCCATCTTGTTATTTGTTGGGATATGCTTTGTGATGCACCTGCATTGAATTCAGCTGTAATTTGTCATGTTGTTGCCCTTCTGTTGCTGTGGACTGTGTGTGTGTTAATCGCCTTTCATCTCTCGTTTACTAGCCTTTATCGACCAGAATTGTTTTTATCGCTTGAGGTTTTTTTCAACTGCCACTCTCTAAACATCCGAAATACTGTTGGGCGAGAAAATCCTAAAAGAGTCGTTGTTTCAGAGTTGTTGGCACTAGCTCTGCTTGCACCTTCACTCTTCTTGTATCGCTCGTTCAAAGTCACTTAAATCTTTCGTCTTATCCATTTTGACATTAACTTTCATGAAAACTACGTTGTCTGAGGCAGAACATTCTTTGTATGAGAAAGTTTGTGTTGTTACGTCACTCTCCGTCATTGTCATTCTAGTTTACTTTTAAATAAAGAGTGTCTCTAATTTTTTGGCCACTCAGTGTGTATACAAACGTGAAAACACTATTTGAAGACCTGGCATGCAGAAAAGGAAAAAGATAAAATACAATTACTGCTCTGTTTAATTGTTATATTTACAATTATTCTTGTCAGCACAAAGAGATTTCATCGGTTCAATATTATACATTGAAAAAAGATGATGAATTGGCATTTCAAAAACTTTTTTGCCCATAAAAGTAACGTTTCGCTTTCTACATTCACAGAAGTTCGGGAAGGATATATTTGCTTGTATAATTTTCTTATTTTTATTCATTTTCACTGGTAGTGATATAACGAATATTCGGTTACTATTCGGTATTCGGCCTATTTTTCGCTATTCGGCCAAATGCCGAATATCTAAAAACAGAAGTAAGTGTGAACCGCCGGGGAGGTCGGAATCCGTCGACTCTCCCTTTTCGGCAACAGGTCGTTAAACCTACTCACGTGTCAAGATGGCTAAAATTCGAATGCGGTCCCGAAGGGTCGGGATTTTTGTTGTCAGGTCGAGTGGAGGAGGTGAGAGGGGTCGTCGACGAGGCATAGGCGATATACGAGTAAAAGGACACCATTTAACAATGAAACAACGATTTATTAGATAAAACGAAAAGGAAAAAAAACATAGGTTACAAAATCTAATATCAGGGGAAGTGAATTTAGTTCACTAGCTCCTAACCCGCGGAGAGAGAGTTTACAATTATTTGTTTCATACCTCTGGTCGATTTCAACGTAGGCACAGAGTTTGACGCACAAAGTTAAAGTTTCCCGGAGACTTAATCCTTTAGACCGTCGATGTGAGACTCCCCCGAGGAGGGGGAAAGAAGTCGCTTTTATAGCTTTGGACTGGGAAAATCAATCATGTGATCACCTATTGTGAGAGATAGGATTGGTCCTGCAGGTGTGGAGGTTAAAGTTGTTCCCGGGATCCAAAACAAAATGACGAATTCGGACTTTAACTATAAACTTTTTGTCTTGCAGCAGAGGAATGTCATTGTTCGAGGGTTGAATGTTTATACTAAAGCAGAATGTTATAAGTTTCCATCGACATTTGATTCCTTTTTTCGACAATGTTATTTTAACGTGGAGGCGACAAATTTATTTTAAATATGTCAAAAATTTAGAGGGGAAAATGAACAATTTTGGGCTTATTCTGAGGTCGGATCTCACA
>NW_019384320.1:136345-143719 GCF_000671375.1 Centruroides sculpturatus
ACATCTATACTAATATTATAAAGAGGTAATGTTTGTATGTATGTTAGTTTGTATGCAGCAGGTAATCTCCGAAACTACTCATCCGATTTCAAAAATTCTTTCACCAATATTTAGAATGGAACTTCAGGGTGGACATAGGCTATATATTATTCCGTTAAACATGGGGGATGGACAGTTCTTTACGGTAAGCCTTACGGAAAAGGTTACCGCAAAGAACTCTGCTTCTATTTATACCATTTTAGATGCAGTTTTTTCCGTTTTTGATTGCGTTTTAATAGAGTACGTCAACAGAATGTACACTAAGAAGGGATTTTTTCGAAAAATTTTCTCCCACTGGGGAAGTGTTATATATTTATAATAGATACATTTTGAGCCACAACAAGGCGTGGCGGGGTCTGCTAGTTTATAATTAAAGTAAAATGGAAATAATAAAAAACTGATAGTATGTTTTATTTCTAAACAAATGTGTTTTTAATTAAAACGATTTTCGACCATACAAATAATTCTGGGTCAGTTCAAATTATGAGACAGATGATTAACAACTTTAAAAACCGAAAACATGATATCAAATAACACATACAAAATACAATTGACGTCGACATTTCTTTCAGGATCAACGTCAATTGTATATTGAATGTGTTATTAATCCTCGGAATTTTTATCATCTATGTTAGTGNCAAATTATGAGACAGATGATTAACAACTTTAAAAACCGAAAACATGATATCAAATAACACATACAAAATACAATTGACGTCGACATTTCTTTCAGGATCAATGTCAATTGTATATTGAATGTGTTATTAATCCTCGGAATTTTTATCATCTATGTTAGTGATGTGCCGGATATCCGTATCCGTATCCGTATCCGCGGATATCCGAGAGAAAAAAAAATCTGTATCCGTATCCGTTACTTTTTAGCGGATCTTTAACGGATCTTTTTATCTTAATGAATTTCATTACTTATATGAAATTTTAAAGATAGGTAGCAATAGCACATTCGTCGTTTACTATCGTAAAATATTTCCATATTACACTACTAAACTTTTTTGTTGACATTGTTTTTATTTTAATTTAACTCAACACTCACCAAAAACACAAACGTAATGCTATCTCGTGTCACACTAGCCACAAACCAGTGTTTCCCAACGTGGGGCCCACGCCCCACAGGGGGCAATTGGATTGCTAAGGAGGGCAATTCGAAAATGGACTTGTCCAGAGTTTAAGTTAACCGTATAGCCGCTGTATATGTTAGGAAGACATAAGAATTTTAGAAAGGCTTAGGTGGGGCATAGCACAAAAAAGGTTGGGAAACACTGCACTAAATTATTGTGGCGGTACGCTATATTTTTGTAAATATTAATTTTAGTTTAGTTTCGTTTCTTCTTTCTACCCTTTGTTCTATTCTATTTACTTCTAGAACTTTCTTATCTATTCCCTGTCCCTTGGGTGGGATGAGCAGTTCCTAGAAATTTGAGGAGCAAAGGTGTAAGCAGGAGCCGGAGAAAAAAGAGAAGTGACGTAGCAGGTCATTCGTAAACCGGACGGCAGAGTGTACGGACGAGGTGAGAATACTGGGAGTCGTATTTTCAATGACCGGATAGTTCAGAAATAAGTTCAGAAAAAAGATCATGTTTTAAGGTCGTATTGACGACTGTGGAAGGAAAAAATCCTAATTATTGTAGAAGAGAAGTGGCCAGTTATAGGAGAAGGACGTGTGTTATCCCACCCAATAGTACGCATAAAGAAACAAGCCGAAAAAAGGGACAAAACCCCAGATATCCCTATTTCTATCTTATCTACCATTTTTTCTGTCTTCTTAATTCTATCCCTTTTTCTGTTATTAGTGTTAAGTTAGTGTTTAAGGTTAGTTTTAAGGTTCCGGGTTATATTGTCGCGATCGGGATCTGTATTGTACACGTGCTTTGGATACAGCGAACTATTATTATCGCTGTAATTTCGCATGCTACTGTTTGTACCGTGAAGTTGGAATCCCCCGAAATAGAATCTGTATAAAGACGCGAAATAGCTTAATTGGAAAATTATATCAACTTTTGTTACTTTATCCTGTCTGCCTTTGTGGTGAATTCTAATTTAGCACACTTTCACACTATAAACAAAAACACGCGCAGTGCAAGTCAAAACACGTCGCGTTATTAACGCAAAGCGTCAACTATCGGTCCAAGGTCACACGCACCGGCGCCGACTGAGTACGAAAGTTGAGATCCGTATCCGTATCCGTATCCGCGGATCTAGACACTAATGATCCGTATCCGTATCCGCGGATATACATTTTTAACGATCCGGCACATCACTAATCTATGTAAATGTGTTTTTAATTATCTTTGTACTGCACTACTACAAATGAAAACATCATTATTGCTTCAAAGGGAGTGAAGTCCATTGCTAAGAAGTTCAGACAAGTTATAACCCATTTACCATTCAAATTAAGTTAAATCTAAAATACTGGCAAATTAGACAAAAGTGCATAGAATTTGTATCGCACGAATTTGTACAGATTTTACCTTTGGATGATGTCTTGAATCTTAAACTCGATTTTTTCATCAAAATATATATTTTTGGCATACTCGATGTAATCTGGTATTATGTCAACAGCGACGATTTTCTTTAATTTCGGACATTTTGGTAAGAGAATACTTTTGGTGGTTCTTCCTGGACCGCATCCAATATCCAAAATAACATCCTCCTCAGACCATTCCATGGCCGAAAAGTGTGAGTCTATAGCTGATTCTACGTAGCGAGGCAGAAATTTCGGGCATAATTTATCATAATCTTCAGCCGTTCCGTTCATATTTTCTGAAATTGAATACGAAACTATTCATATCAGGTTAATTTGAAAGAAGCTCATAAAGAAAGATGAGAACATTCCATAAAATGAAAATCGTAACTTGCCACCAGAAACGACTAGAAGACCAAAACGAAAAAGGTGAAAATCTATCAATTTGGAGATATTCAGATTTAATGCCCGAGATAATCTCTCGAGTTTATTACTTGTATACGTCGAATCTAGCTCAAAGCGGAAGGTCAAATTTGACCGATTGCAACTCTTTTCCTTGTTATGGGTACATAACAGTCGGCAAAATAACACGCATGTGAACTACAGCAAACCCTCCATGAAAAATGCCCTCGTACATCAATAACAGATTCGACTGACATGTAGTGCCAACAAGCCCATCAACTTTACACGCCAAATTTTGACTTCGAATATCTCAGCGTATAGATAAAAGTTCAAAATTCCGATTTTGTCATGACATCTGCAAAAACAAAAGGTAATAAAACCATTTATATTCGTGATCAACCCGGACTGCAAGATTCGGTCTCAATAATCTATTGTTGCAGTTCCGATTTCAATCATTTAACTTATTTTTTGCATTATTTTATATAGCCCTACGTGTGAATAATTCGGCATAACTAATAGCTTTAAAATTATAATATCTAAGGATGATAAAAACTGCTTTGCGAATTTATTCTTATATTTTAAAATTTTAACACAATTTTAAATACAGTATATTCGTGAGAATTGCTCATATCTTTAAGAGTAACAAACAAATAAATGCCTAATTTATTTTTACGCAATGTGTTTTAACCGATTTATTGTAAAGTTGATTTTTGTAAAATGCCAAAACCTGTTTTCTCACCTGCAAAATCTTTCGTGAAAAATACAGAATCAAATCCAATTCGGACCCTCACGCATCGTTATCAATATTTTGAATCGAAATAAGATCACATGTTACGATTGTGGCAGTTTAGCCTTCACTTCATTAAATTCATTTCGTCCATATAACCTATAAATTTTTGAAATTTGTGTTTAAAGTAAAATCAAAATTATACGTATATATAATTAGAAATTGCTCTTTGACGCGCACTAACCTATCTAATTAGATGATTAGCAATGATTAACTTGGTTTATTATTTCAATTTTATTTAATAACTTTTGTTAACAATTTCCATATGTGACATTTTCAAAGCCTTGCAGCCTGCGAGTTTCGATTAAAACCCACTTCTGTATGGCTCTAATTATATTTTTTTCACTAATGTGCTAGTCTGATAAATTAAATTTTTGTGAATGTGTCTCTTTAATCCGATCAATTCCGTTCGGTAGACTATCATATACAACTTTCAGGTTAGGTACTTCTTTTATTGGTTTGTCATATGCATTTCGGACTTATTTGTATTTTAAGTCCCTCTTCAGTTCAAAAGTACAAACTCAGGTTCTGTTTTCTAAAATACCCCGGTGTATAATTCGTAATGTTGGAAAGAGTTTAAAAATACAGCCATTTAAAAACACTTCAAATACATATTCACATTAATACGGTGCACTTTTTACAATTGTTCATAAAAACTTTTATAATTACAACCTTTAAAATATGCGTATGTTCTCCATTGAAATGTTGCAGCAATAATGAACGTTTTTACAGGTTAATAACACGTGGTATATTACCATTAACACATTCTCAAGAGAATACATTCACACTTNCAATGGTAGTCAGTTTTTACTTAAAAACTTTTATAATTACAACTTTTAAAATAATTGGTTTTAAAGGTTGCAATTATAAAAGTTTGACAATGATGTTTGGAACGTCAGTAGAATCATGCTCGACGTTCTAAACGCCATTGTCAAACTTCTAGGCTTACAGGAAGGCGGCGGTGAACGTCCGACGTACACGCTTTTGCGTTAAAAACGTCGGACGCAACCTCTCTCTTGTTTGTCTATTTCTGTACGAATCGACAAAAAGCGACGATTTGGTTTGCATACATTGACGCAAAACAACGTATTAACTGGCAGGGGTGGGATTCGAACCCACGCCTCCGCAGAGACTGGTACCTTAAACCAGCGCCTTAGACCGCTTGGCCACCCTACCAACTGCTTACATCGTTATCAAAATTTTAACTGTGCACGCTGACTGACACTTCGAAAACACAATGGATAAAGTTTTCGTGTAGTAGCCAAGCCCTTGCCGCAGAGATTGACTACGAGTAATTAATTCCCTGCGACTATATGGCCTCGGCTTTGTTCCGTGCTATTCTTTAAACCAATACTTGTAATCAGAGGAGATGGATTGCGTTCGCAAACACCGTCCGAAAAAAAGATAGGGTTTTCATCAGAAACGCACTACCCATCTTCGTAACTAACGATCTTCGTAAATCGTTATTTTTTAAGTCTTCAATTTCGTAATTCGATTCTTAAATGGATGCTTAGCCAAACTGGTCTCGTCTGGTCTTGTGTGATTACATGTACCGTCTGGTATCGGATCGTAAACAACGCGCATAAAGGCAACCGAAACGCAGATTAGGAGTTGGCAGAATGCGAAAGAAATTTTCAGTGGAAAGTTGCTTGAATTTTCGCGCGGACAGACGTTGTAGTCACGTATAAAATTTGGCGCCAAACCTAAGCAAGAAACGACGAAAGCTTTAATTGAAAACAAAACGATCGCACCCATATCTAGTATATGGAATTTATTGATATCTCAAAGAAAGTCGCTATATTGAAAGTAGCAACAGAGATATTGTAATTGAAGTCCGGAGAAGATGAACTATTAATTGACTGCTCTAGTCGCTGCAAGCGAAAAGAAAAGTTGGACACAGACAAAAGATTATATTAGTGCACAGCAGTAGGGTGGTCGAGTGGTCTAAGCCACTGGTTTCAGGTAGCAGTCTCCTCGGAGTTGTTAATTCGAATCCCATCACTACGTTATGGGATTCGAATGTCACTACGTTAAGTGCTTTCTCATTTTAATGAAGTTTTGGGAGATCTACTTTGGAAATGCCGAGGCCTACGTTTTTCGTTTTCTTTATTAAACTCAAATTTCTTTTTCATGTTAACACTTTACTAACGAACGTTGTAGAAGAGAAATAGAAATATTAGTTTGGCGGGTTTAAAACTCTTTCGAGCTCGCAGGTTCACTTCTGGGCCATACACGAAACCAGTTTGAGAGGTCGAACCTTCTCGGCGGCGCAGAAGTGTTCCGTCGTTTTTAATTTTATTTTTCTTGAGAAGAATACATTTTAGGAATAAGCAAGTTAACCATCGTTTTCTTCTGTTTTCAATCTACATACAGTAGTAGTATATTTTTTGGATTTTATTTTTAAATAAATTTGTTATTTTCGATTTTTATACAAACATAATACTTAGAAGTGTGTCATCTTTAGTATTGAGGTATATGTTCTTTTTTCCTCCGTTTTTTTTTTAAGTTTTTTGCTAATTTTTGTGATATTACAAATTTATTTCGTTTATTACATATTTCTATTATACTTTTCATGAGTTCTGATAATTGTTTTTTTTAATCCCAGTTTAAACTCTCCCTGGCACATTTCTGCGGCGGTGATTTTAATTTAATTTTTTTGAGAAGTATACATCCTAGGTATATGCAGAATACGCCATTGTCTTCTTCTGTTTTTATTTTACATAGTTATTTTTTATTCGTCTTTGGTTTTTAAATAAATTCGTCGTTTCCGATTTTTGAAATAAACCCTCATCAGGTCATGTTTAGATTACAATGTAAATTTAAATTACAGTGTAATTGTTGTAATTTACTAGGGAAAATGTTTCTAAGAGAAACATTTTCCCTAGTAAATTACAACAATTTCCCTAATGTGTTTTGTCAGATTATATAATTAAAAACAATTACAATGTAATTAAATTTATTTGCCCTAATTAAAATAAAACTGTTTCAGTTTTAGAACAATGAAAGTTAATCTCTGTCTCTGTTAATTATCCATAATTAATATAAGAAAATATATATATATATAGGAGAAACGAAAACTAAAAATAAGAATAAACGAACACATCCGAGCAATCAAGAGAAATTATGCAAATTTAGTAGTAGCGGAGCATTGTAATACTACAGGTTGTGAAATAGTATTAAATTCTGTAAGAATAAGGAAAAAAGAAAAGAATAATTACAAAAGACAACTTTATGAGCATATTAATATAATTAGACAAAATAATAGGATAAATAGTAATACTGGTAGAGAAATGCACAAATCATGGCGAAGAATTTTAGAAAAAGGGGTGTGTCAAGAATATAAAAAGAACATTCGAAAGAAGTGGAAACGAGGTAGTGGTGACCAGACCCTAAAGACTGGGAGGTTCGTCGTGGGTTCGCGCCACGGTCGGACAGGCTGGCTGCTTGGAGTTTTCCGGGTTTTCTCCTTGCCTATAACGACTGAATAGGAGGCCAGTTCCCCATAAAAGTCCTCCCGGAAGGCATTTATTTCCCGCGCGTACGTATGGCTGTTCGATACAGCCGGCTAATCGGTCGCCTAGCGATCATACACATACATAATTCTACTCGGAGAAAGAGCCTACATTGAGCTAAAATCTCCATATAAACACCATCGAAGAAGAAGAAG
>NW_019384320.1:144457-147735 GCF_000671375.1 Centruroides sculpturatus
TTTCTGAACTATCCGGTCATTGAAAATACGACTCCCAGTATTCTCACCTCGTCCGTACACTCTGCTGTCCAGTTTACGAATGATCTGCTACGTCACTTCTTTTTTTTCTCCGGCTCCTCTTTACACCTTTGCTCCTCAAATTTCTAGGAACTGCTCATCCCAGCCAAGGGACAGGGAATAGATAAGAAAGTTCTAGAAGAAAATAGAACAATAGAACAAAGGGTAGAAAGAAGAAACGAAACTAAACTAAAATTAATATTTACAAAAATATAGCGTACCGCCACAATAGTTTAGTGCAGTGTTTCCCAACCTTTTTTGTGCTATTCCCCACCTAAGCCTTTCTAAAATTCTTGTCTCCCTAACATATACAGCGGCTATACGGTTAACTCAAACTCTGGACAAGTACAAGTCCATTTTCGAATTGCCTTCTTTAGCAATCCAATTGCCCCCTGAGGGGCGTGGGCCCCACATTGAGAAACACTGGTTTGTGGCTAGTGTGACACGGGATAGCGTAGATTACGTTTGTTTTTTGGAGAGTGTTGAGTTAAATTAAAATAAAAACAATGTCGACAAAAAAATTTAGTAGTGTAATATGGAAATATTTTACGATAGTAAACGACGAATTGCTACTGTATATTATTCCGTTAAACAGTCATATAAATTAAATGATATAATCTAGGGTTGAGGCTTTTATGTCCAACGGATGGCGCTACGAGTACGACGCCCTAAGTTTGCTTTTCTGGTAGGATGAACTAAAGCGGATCATCATCTATCTATATATATAAATAAAAATGTAATGTTCGTTTGTTCCTACCGATTTCTTTGAAATTTTGACAACGCTGCATTCGAATACCCACGTGTTTTTATATAATATACATGTCGAAATCCCCCCCGGGAGAAGGACGGGATTAAGGCTTACGGTAAAGAACTCTGTTTCTATTTATACTATTTTAGATGCGGGTTTTCGCGTTTTTCATTGCGTTTTAATAGGGTACGTCAAAAGAATGTACACTAAAAAAAATTTTTCGAAAAATTCTCCCCCACGAGGGAAGTGTTATAAATTTATAACAGATACATTTTGAGCCACAACAACGCGTGGCGGGGTCTGCTAGTAAATAATAAAAGTTAATAAGGTTATAGAAAATAATTCTTCCAAACATTCACGCGACATTGTTCTAACTACTCACAACTGAACGACACGATGGCGCACACGTTAAGGTCGGCCTGCGCAGTCTGACACTATGCAGGAAAATCAAATGGTTTTTCGATTCTACTCCGGTGTCGGTACAGTTCGCCAAAACAGTTAAATTTTCCCCCACACACTACCAGGAATTACTCATAATCAGGCGTGCACGGTGTATCCTTTGAGAAAAAAATATCTAAAAAAGATGCAAATTAGAATCGAAAAAATAAATACTAACACACATTTTATTAGATGGCACACAATAAAAATAATTTCTAAGTGTTTTTATTACGTTTATCTGAATAAATTTCTTTGTAACAAAGTTTTACATTCAACATAATATTTTGTTAAATCCGAGAAAAAAATTTGTCGAAAGAAACTTTCCTTTAGAAAATTTAATTAAAATACTCGAAATATTACATCTATGACGTATGACTCGTGACGTAACGCGTGACGCATTGCAACGACAAATTCGAATTCGTTCCATTTCGTATTGTTGCCGACGCCATCTTGGAAATTTATGCTTTCCGGAAATTGCGAGTTCTTTTTCCCTCCATTTTGACATTTTTCGTACGAATTTTAATAACGAAAGCTTGCATAACGTAGGTAACTTAATATTTTTTGTTTAATAATTTATGAAAATTAAATACCTTAATTTAAATTAGATACGCTTCTTTAAACCTAGATTTGCTGCCTGTAAAAATACGGAATACGTTTTTATAATTTTATTTCTTACAAATTTCTTAGCGATATTTTAGAAGGTTGTTCCATTTGGCATCGAATTAAATTAATTTATCAGATTACAAATAATATTCGCTTGGACATTGTCTTTCAAAGAGACAATAAATGCGCTGTATTAGAAAATTTTAATAATTAATTAATTAATTAATCATCTGGATCTTTTCTATTCTTAATAATTAAATTCTTAAATTACTCTAGGAAGAAGTATCATTCTCAAATGTTATAATCCATTTTCCAAAGAGACGTGGAAACATTTTGGAAACTTCTTTTGCTCAAAACAATTAACAAGCAGCAAAACAACAGACAGGTAAGGCGTTTCAATTTTCATTCTACAACGTATATGCAGTAAAAAATTGTATATAAAAGTTAGAATCTTTATTGCCCAGTCTATGAGTTTATTATTGTAGAATGATGCTTGAAAAGTAATGTTATTCATTCACGCATTTCGCTATTCGGGTGAGACAATCTTCTAGTCCTCTCTGTCCAATTGTAGATAAAAGATTCACATTAGTCTAATAACACAATCTGACAACTGACGCGTATAATCCATTCAGTAGGACAGTAATTCCATATACTTATCGAAAGTTATCTTTTCCAAGTACTTTTAGGGTTTTCTCGTCTTTCGTTTGGGGATATTATGGCAGTTAATCGCCTAATTAATCCGGTTGCAATTTTACAAAATAATTGAGCCGGAAAATCCATTTTATTCGGTTGGAAGACTGAAGATCTCAATCTACCAACCGAAAAAAATGGTTGTTGGCCAACTTCATTTCGTAGATTTGCTGTCTCCACTTTACATATTATCCTCAGCATTGCAATAAATCAATTATAAATGAGCTTCTTTCTATTAAAAGAAACATTTACTTTCATTTATTTAAATGAAATTTAAATAATTGAAGTAAAAATTCCAACTAAAATCACACATTACAGTAAACTACATTCTACAATAATAAAACGCCAATACACCAATTATATGCAAATTAAACTGTCTGCAGATAAGACAGAAACAGACTCAGTCTTCCTTAGAAGAATTTTTAATTATTCTCCTTCTGTTTCTGTTCGGAGAACTGGACGACAATATAGAAAGTGACTTTCATTTAATTTTGTAATATTAAAGCCCGGGAAAAATAAGAAAGACTTCTTTACTCCGCTGGTAAAAAATGAGGCCTGGCCCACAAAATCAAAGAGTAATTAATGATATACGAGACCCGAAATATACGTGCAAATCGCCCAACAAACATATTTCAAATTTTCTCTCCGGGATTAGATTGCGGGTCGCTCACAGCAATTAAACGCAATCATATCCGACCCAAGCGTTGAACAATATTCTAAAATATACGAACATCTATAAATT
>NW_019384320.1:155400-190995 GCF_000671375.1 Centruroides sculpturatus
TGCCAAGAGAGGCGGTTAGTTATCAGTTTTTCCAAGATTTTACCCAGTATTGGCAATAAGGAGATAGGTCTGACATCATCAGAAAAAGATGATTTAGGTATGGGAACAATGTGTGCAATCTTCCACGACTCTGGAAAAATACCAAATTGCAGGCACATGTTATAAAGCTGAAAGAGATGTGTAGGTATGACATTCCATAACATCTTTGCGATGTCAACCGTTAGACCATCAATACCAGGTGCCCTACCCTTCTTTAATTCATGAAAGGCTGAATCCACCTCGCTATAAGTGAAGGGAGGAGAATCCTCAGAAATAAACGGAAGAGACCAATCAGCACGCAAAGTCTTATGCCAGTCAGAATCATCATCAACAGAGTCATCAACACAGAATGTATCCAACAGAGTTTCAACAGTGTCAAATAGGGTAGTAGTGATGGTAGTTCCAGTATTGAAAGTGGTAAGGATAGAATTCTTTTTTAATTTCCCAGTGAATTTCATTTATTGCAAAAATGCATGTGAGCACGGTGTGAAAAGAAAGGGAGATGAGAAAGTGTGAAATGAAGGCATGGGAGGCACCATGGGCGTTATCATGGGCTTCGGCCTTTCATTTATTAATTTGACAAACAGAATATTACATAGAATAGGTGTAAACGTGCGTACAATACATACAAGTTGATTATAAGAAAAACATACAAAATATAAGTGGTTTTCGATTGAATTAAGGAATAAATGGATACAATGAAATACGTAATACATTAAGTTATTGTAAGGAGAATAGAAGTGAAGATTATAATGAAAATGATGAAAACAAATGGTAACGGTGACACAAGATGTGTGTTACTTTGCTGTAATCGTGAAGATAGATAATTTAATTGATTTAATTTAAAATATATGCTGTCCATTTGAAATTACTACTGTAGTGTCTCGCCCTTGTACATCATACTTCTCCCTTGTCATCTATTTAACTCCTGAAATTTTAGGGGAAATTTTTTGAATGGAAATAAGGTAAGTTCCGCCTTGCATCGAAAGTTTATATATAGTTAATCAAAAGAGGCCTCGATTAACTATGTATGAACTTTCCGATGCAATCAACTCCTAATCTTTTCATATCTGATCTCTAATTTCATCTACCTAGCTGCGTTCTCGAGATCAAGGAAGGCCAGATAGTGGCATTGATAGATCTACAATTGATTCAAATTGCAGCCCAACATCAATATAGAAACAACAGTTCCAGAAGATTCTACCATTTCTCAATTTAATTCGAATTGACCTAGTTTTCGAGCGTCTTCGAACATTTTAACTCTAACCAAATGAATTACACATTGTCTCTGTGGGCGTGAGTGAAAAACTACAGACAAAAGGGAGAATGATCCGTTTCTACAGAAAGACAGACTCAGAAACCCAGAAATCGAAATTTTTAGCATTAAACTGAGTCGCAACGCAACAGTAGAATATGGACAATTGTCTGTTGCTTTGTTCGAATGTGATTGTTTCGAGTATTTTCGGCGTTTCGCTGTAGTTTTTGCAATTATTTTGGGTAAGTTTAGTCCCTGATCTTTCTAGATTTAGGTATTTTTTAATATTGTTAGGCACTAAATCACAGTTAGCAGCGATAATTTTCCCACAACGAATATTTCGATAACAACCGTTGTGTGGTTTCTTCAAAGAGAAGAATCGAGTCTTTGACTTATTTTAAGGAAGTGCATTCAATCTTTTCATTGTTAATTTTCGTCAATCGAATCGAATTGTTAAAGCAAACTCGAATAATAAATTGTGTCGTTTTGTGTATATTACATATGCGTACACATTACATCCCATATGGCATTATTATAATAAATTTCACCTTTAATGAATTAGAATAAATGAGTTTATTCGTCATTAATTTCTTCTAGAATATTTTCATTAGTTTTAATGACAATCAACAGAACTTTTATGAAGCATAGAACTGTTATTATTATAATATATTTAATACATAATAACTGAATTTTAACGTTTTCGTTTATTATTCCATTACAACTTTACATTCATTTGTGATTAGGATTTTTCTTATATTTAAAACCACCATTTTCTATCGTATTTATGTTATTAAATTTTCATTTCATTTTTCAATATTGTCTTAATTCAACGCTCGTTCTACAATATTTAATTAATACTCGTTTGTTTTTCGCTTGCAGAATGGATAATTTCAAAGCGTTGAAGAATTGGAATACCTCTGGAGGAGAGAGTGCAGAGGATAGCTTTTCGACATCAGGAACGTTTTCCTCTTCAATTCGAGTGATTCGCGTGCGTCCGAAAGAAGTGCGAAGGAGAAATCTGGTGAACCCGACAAGAAACGGGTGATTGTCATCATTCCCGATGAGAGCACGTCGTCTGTCATCGATTACCTGGAACAGAGATCTCCAGAAGTTCCGGAATGGTCGGTGCAGAGACAGGCACGCGAGGAAGGACTGGAAGAGGAGTGTAAATCGATTCTGAAAAAGAGGAAAAAGAAGCCATGGTGGAAGAAGATTTTCTTCTTCTGGATGAAATAAATCATCAAGGTCTTCTCACCGGATGTGACTTTTTGGCCAAATGTGACATTTTTTACCCGGATTTGGACTTTTACCTGTCTGTGACCTAATGAACCGGATGCGACTTCATTTACAGGTAACCCCCGTATAACACGGCACTTCTATAGCACGGATTCACTCTAACACGGTTCGAGAATTGGTACCATTCCCCGTATAACACGGTACTTTTATAGCACGGATTTACTCTGACACGGTTCGAGAATTGGGTAAAACCTTCGTACAACAGGAAATGTCATAAATTTTTACATACTTAAGTAATAATAGTTTACGAAAATTATTATTTTCGTGAACTATTAGTACTTAAGTATGTAAATTTTCTCTTCTCGCCTTCTGTCGATACACGTGGTCCTTCTCGAAACTTGTTTCAATGTTTCCAGTTCGCGACGCTTCTGCTTCTGATGTTGCCGAATGTTTTTCCCTTATTCCATACTTGCTTTATTCTTCATAAGTGCTTAGCTTCCATATAAGAAAATTTATGAAGACCTTTTAACTAGAAGCAAGCAATCTAAAATTACATACATTTTGCAAAAGGTAGAGCATGGATCTGAAGATAATGCAGAAAAATGCTCAGAGGATAAGGATAACTTGCCAAAAAGAAAACGCTCTCGGTTAATAGTGCTTTTAGTGATGACGAAGAAAACATTGTTTAATTTATATTAATATGTATCACTTTAAAAAATTTTAATGAAGATATTTATCTTAATTATGAAAATATACTAGCATGTTTTTTAATTTTTGGAACCTAACCCTCCTTTTCGTATTAGTTCTTTGTTTCGTATAACACGGATTCGCATAATACGGCAATTTTTTTGGAATGTAACTACCGTGTTATACGGGAGTTAGCAGTATTCGATTTTGATGGCGATTTGGTGTCTTCCCTTTCCTGCTAACGATTTTTGGCAAAACTTGCGAATTTGTATCTATACAAAAGCACGAAATAAAATGCTATAAAACAGAGATTAATAAACTGAAGTATGTCTCTTTGTTAAGAATAATTCTCTAACTTTATATCAACTTAACAACAGAAAAGTTTCAATAAATGAAATTATAAAGACACCTGTCTTTGTAATTTCGTTTTTGAGGATATTTCTGATATGCCACCGTGTAATGTACTGTACTGTTCAATGTAGAATACAGCCAAATACAGAATAAGGTTAAAATTTACAGCATATTTTTTTACATATGTTTAGAGCAAATGGAATTTTGATTGAGATTAAAATATTCAGAATTCTGAAGAAAAAATAAGTTTTCACGTCCAGATAAAATGTTAAAAATAGTTCAAATAAACGTTCAAAGATCTATTAGTGGTACTTTCGCACTGCGTAAAACACTACAGAAAGTAGACACAGAAAAATTCTAATTTTAAACATTAAAATGCTAATAAGGAATGAAACAAGAAAGATGGTCGAACACTAATAAAGGACGATATACGTTCTTCTTGCGGAGTATTGAAGAACGAATAAAAAACTTACTGTGGCTTTCAGTTGACTTTATAAGCAGCCAGTTATATACTGGACACTGCAACAGTAATGAGAACCTAAAAAGAATTGGCCGAAAACAGACTGCAGCTTGCGACTGCGGCGAAGAACAGAATTTAAATCAATTTGGCTGCCACAGATAAGAGAGAAAGAACAAAACTTTTCTTACTATGCCAGCAATTCTGTAATACACCCAACCCGGACTTATAAAACTTAATACGAAACAGAAATCTTACTCAAAAACTCAAGACCTTTCTGAAGAAAATTCGAACGTTAAGGCTAGATAGACAAGCAACCTTCCTTTGACTAAATACCGACAAGTTGTCGGAATTGTAAAATATAAGGCAAAAATCTTGTATATATATATGTTTAATTGTTCTCTATATTTTCATATATATATGTTAAAAAAGAAAATTTAATTTTCTGAAAGGTAAATAAAAGAAACGTTCTCCTTGTGATGGGATAGCAGGACAAGGAATATTGTGATTTTCGAATAGGAAAATTGATGACCATCTAATGAAAAACAAGAGTGTCAGCTGATGTGATTATGCGCTAGTTTTGTTGTCCTGTTTAGCCTTACGTTGTTCACTGTTGTCTACTACCGTAGGCACTCACCGGATTTTAGAAAGGCTGAAACCTTCTTGCATTCTTTTTAATTAATGTGGTATTTGTTGAATGCCTTCGGCCGGTAGGGTGGCCGAGCGGTCTAAGGCGCTGGTTTTAGGCACCAGTCTCTTCGGAGGCGCGGGTTCGAATCCCGCCCCTGCCAATGAGCTTTTTTGTGCAATCTTGAAACGCAAAGCTTTCTTTTTACCCTCCACCTTATTTGTACTACAACTTTTGCTCTTTTTCACGGTCATGTTTAACAAACGCTGATGCAAAGTGCACAGGAACAGTTAGTCTGCAAACGATTCTGTTATTTCGGTTTTCCGCCGTAACGTGTAAAACTCGCATTTGCTTCAGAAATCTGTCCGATAACCTTAAATTCTAAGCGCGAATCGATTACAAAAAACGCATTGAGCAAACGTAGCAATGTCAATAGAGAAGTTGCGGCTGACGTTTTAAACGCGAAAGCGTGTACGTCGGACGTTCAGCGCCGCCTTCCTGTAAGCCTAGAAGTTTGACAATGGCGTTTAGAACGTCGAGCATGATTTACTGACGTTCCAAACAGCATTGTCAAACTTCTAGGCTTATAGGAAGGCGATGCTGAACGTCCGACGTACACGCTTTCGCGTTAAAAACGTCGGCCGCAACCTCTCTATTGTTTGTCCACTTTTGTACGAATCGACGATTTGATTTACATACATCGACGCAAAACAACGTATTAATTGGCAGGAGTGGGATACGAACCCACGTCTCCGAAGAGACTGGTGCCTTAAACCAGCGCCTTAGACCGCTCGGCCACCCTACCAACTGCTTGCATTGTTATCAAAATTTTAACTGAGCATGCTGACTGACAGTTCAGAAAACAATGGATAAAGTTCTCGTGTAGTAACCAAGCCTTTGCCGCAGAGATTGAGTATTTGCGGGTAGCCTGAGGTAGGACGAAGTCGTACCTCTTTTTGATAGGCAACAGTTTGGCGAGAACTGCCCACTGGTCAGTGGATGGCTTGTTTATGGGTTTTTCCTATCCCGGAAAGTCGGGATTCTTTTGTCAGGTCGAGTGGAGGAGGTGAGAGGGGTCGTCGGTAAGACGTTGGCGATACTCGAATTAAAGACACCAATTAACAACAAAACAAAGATTTATTTAGACGATAACATAAATACATTGAGCTTGTCTCGAGCGGACACGCGGAAATGGAGGGAAACAAAACAAAGATTTATTTAGACGATAACATAAATACATTGAGCTTGTCTCGAGCGGACACGCGGAAATGGAGGGAAACACACCGAGAGAGAGTTACATTAATGGGTATCATACCTCTACGATGTGGGATCGGAACGTCGGACGTTTTCTAACCGGATCGGACAAGTTGTCTCGAGGAACGGACGGCGGCGATGAGGATCGGCACGGGTTTTCGGCGATCATAAACGGTAATGACGGACCGTGGTCACGGACGGAGACAACGGACCCCTTTTTCTCGTCGTCGCCCCTCTTTTATCCCTTTCGTCACGTTACTGGGTTTCGCCAATCGCCGATTTTTAGGATAAGTTCCTCATGAATCATTTTTCGGGTTCTTGAGAGATAGGAAACGGCTCCGTGGGAAGGAAATGTGTATATCATTTTTCGTAAAATTTCGAAGAATGAAGTTTTTCTTTGTTTAACTTTAATAAAGATATTTAATTTAATTTGAGCTTCTTTATTTAATTTTATTTTATTCGATCCGACCCTCACATCACTTCGGCCTTTCTAAAATCGTACTTGTTCTTTAAGGAGCAAGTTCGATTTTGAATTTGGGTAAAAGGGGTACAATTTACTCTCTGAGGGACTGTAATAATATAAATATTAACACTCTCTGGGTTTCCGACATTTAAGTCTTTTGATTCATTTTAACAAACAAACAAAAATTATATAAAAGGTTAGAATATAAGTGAACGTCCTCGGTTAGTGAACCGAGCGGAAGTGTAGTTCCTCTTCCGTTAGTTGTGTAGATACCCGCTCAGTTGATTGATTTGGTTCAATTGGTTGACGTATTGAGGTCCTGGGTACGAGGGTAACAGTTCAAAGTTCGTGTATATGTTAGGAGTTCTTGGTCTTCTTTGCTCTTGCTTCTCTGGAAGACATTGTAATATGGGAGTTACGTATGGAACTTTGTTGGACTGTTGATTGATACCGCTTTGTGATACATATTAGGATTAAGATTTTGAGATCGTTGGAACTCAAGATCGGTTGAACGGTTGCAGTGTTCGGTGAGTTCGACGTCTTCCGGGAAGAGTGAGGAGGTTGCACTGTTCTTGTCAGGGAGAAAAAAATTAGTAAGAAGTTATCTTGATTATAGGTTATTCCCTGGATAGGAATCGAGGTATGTATTTTCACATATAAATGGTTGATGGAATCTCTCTCGGAAATTTATTCCTGATTATTAAAATAACTAATCATAAAGATTCTCTACGAGATAGTATCGGAAAATAAAAATTGAGTCGCGAGTTGTTGTAAATAAGGAATTAAGTGTTAATGGGTATACTTATTAAGAATAACGCTCAAAAAGGGAAGGTGGATGGGAAATAGAAGAATTGTGTATAAGTTGCTCGATACAATTTCTATCTACAATTTCATTCTACATGCCCCTTATTCGCTATCAACCTGTATACTAATGATTTAAAGGTTTAAGGGGCGGACGACCGACTAGTGACAGGAGAAATAAAGCGAGGTATACGGCTACGACTTGGTCGTGGCATAACCCAACGTTGGTGGGGTACTGGTCCTCGGCTTCGTATTGCATAAGGAGGTGTAGTCTCCTGTTCTGCTTCCGTTTCCGTTTCGGAAACTTCGCTTTCGGCCTCGGGTTCATCGCTCTCACTTTCGCTTTCCGGTTCGATTTGTTTCTCCTGCTAGTAGTCGACCATCTTCCCCTTAAGCTCAGATGGGTTATTGCTGATAGTGACCGTCTCTTACGGGAGTAGTTAGTTAGACACTTAAAATATTAGTTTATAAAAGTATTACCTACCTTTCTATATTTATTACAACTCCTTACATCTCCTTCTTCTCCATTTCAGACTCCTATGGCCTCCCAGGAGCAGGATGCTCTACCCTAACCACACTATTGAGTTGCCCCATTTGTTATGACTTGGTCAGCTCGCCAGTATACCAATGTACAAATGGGCACATTGTGTGCTCCAGGTGCCGACCGCAAATATCTACCTGTCATACCTGTAGGGAGACCTTAGGATACATCCGTAGTTTAGTGGCCGAACAGCTTGCGTCTTCATTACAATTGCCGTGTGTCAATCAACCTTTCGGGTGTCCTGAATGTTTAGTGGAACCGAACAGGAGGATTCATCAACAAAGTTGTTCTTACAAACCGGTGCCTTGCCCCTTCAAGGAGCTACACTGTCGATAGGAAGGAAGCCTCTCCCAAGTGGGTCCTCACCTTCTCCTAGCCCATCCCCAAGTAAAGTTGCTCCGACAATCTTCTTTACTTTTCTTCGGCGTCTATGCAGACGAAACTCTACCCCAATTATAGGCCTGCATTTTAGAATGTCATGAACAACAATTTTTGTTTCTAGTTAAGAAATCTCAATATAATAATCCAATCTTTGTTATCAACATTTATTTGTTAACTCATACTTCTTCCTCCTTTTCCTATACTCTCACGTTTAAAAGAGGACCCAACTTATTTCAATGGACGTCCTCTCATATCCCGTTATTTAACTCTCCTGACGCCTCTCGTCATTGGGTCCCGTTACAACTCCCCTCCGAGGTCATATATTCTTTTTGTGCCTCCAAAAATTTTAATTTTTTTCTAAATATTTCCACCCTGTAACTTTTATCTCCTGCCCTTTCCAGAGATGGCCCAATCGAACGAATGGTGGGACTCCCCCATTTCGTCACCGCCTCCGTCCCCACCACCTGCAGAGGTTAACAGCGAATCCTTGCAGGTCGCACTAACCTTTGCCAGGGGTCAACACCGGCACAATTCCACCCCGGCCACGATCCTTCTTCCTGTGGGCTATAGGTGTCCACCAGCGCTGGAAGGAGCCTTACGGGAAGAGGATGAACTGACCCGCCAATACTATCAACAATTGGAACCCGTACCGCCTGTGCATGCAGCCCGGACATCACTATTCTCCACCCCCCTATGAAGGGACGTTCGCGCCAACGAACGACTAGAAATCGAGGCCGAGCCTCTCAGCCATAATATATAACCAGTTTTCGTCCTATATTGCTATTGTATATCTCAAATTTATATTAACTACTGTATACCCCTATATTTATTTTAATAAATATTATTTCTTGTTATCTCATCTCAAGTGCTCTGTTCCGTGTACGGCATAAGGCCATAAATTAAGCCTAGAGAACAACGGTTAACTAATTATTTTATTTTATTTAATCTAAAGTACGGTAGTATCGGATAGATTCGTTGTAGATCCTAATTTTCCTTAGACTTACGGGAAAGGTTGGTTTGGCATACGTCCTATCCGGTATAAGTCCAAACATCAGGAACGGATTAAGGTCGTATACCGAGGTTGCACTGTATTCAGAATTCTGAAGAAAAAATAAGTTTTTACGTCCAGATAAAATGTTAAGAATAGTTCAAATAAACGTTCAAAGATCTATTACTGGTACTATCGCACTGCGTAAAACACTACAGAAAGTAGACACAGAAAAATTCTAATTTCAAACACTAAAATGCTAATAACGAATGAAACAAGAAAGATGGTCGAACACTAATAAAAGACGATATACGTTCTTTCCTGCGGAGTATTGAAGAACGAATAAGAAATTTACTATGTTAAGAATAAGAAATTTACTTTCAGTTGACTTTATAAGCAGCCAGTTATATACTGGACACTGCAACAGTAATGAGAACCTAAAAAGAATTGGCCGAAAACAGACTGCAGCTTGCGACTGCGGTGAAGAACAGAATTTAAATCACTTTGGCTGCCACAGATGAGAGAGAAAGAACAGAACTTTTCTTACTATACCAGCAATTCTGTAATACACCCAACCCAGACTTATACAACTTAATACGAAACAGAAATCTTACTCAGGAACTCAAGACCTTTCTGAAGAAAATTCGAACGTTAAGGCTAGATAGACAAGCAACCTTCCTTTGACTAAATACCGACAAGTTGTCGGAATTGTAAAATATAAGGCAAAAATCTTGTATATATAGGTTTAATTGTTCTCTATATTTTCAGTTATGTTTGTTAAAAAAGGAAATTTAGTTTTCTGAAAGGTAAATAAAACAAACGTTCTCCTTGTGATGAGATAGCAGGACAAGGAAGACTGTGATTTTCGAATAGGAAAAATGATGACCATCTAATGAAAAACAAAAATGTCAGCTGATGTGATTATGTGCTAGTGTTGTTTGCCTGTTTAGCCTCACGTTGTTCACTGTTGTCTGCTACCGTAGGCACTCACCGGATTTTAGGAGAAAGGCCAGAACCTTCTTGCTTCTTCTTAATTGATGAGGTATTTGTCAAACGCGTTATAACGGTAGGGTGGCCGAGCGGTCTAAGGCGCTGGTTTTAGGCACCAGTCTCTTCGGAGGCGCGGGTTCGAATCCCGCCCCTGCCAATGAGGTTTATGCGCAATCTTGAAACGCAAAGCTTTCTTTTTACCCGCCACCTTATTTGTACTATAACTTTTGCTTTTTTTCACGGTCATGTTTAACAAACGCTGTGCAAAGTGCGCAGAAACAGTTAGTCTGCAAACAATTCTGTTATTTCGGTTTTCAGCCGTAACGTGCAAAATTCGCATTTGCTTCAGAAATCTGTTTGATAACCTTAAATTCTAAGCGCGAATCGATTACGAAAAAACGCATTGAGCAAACGTAGCAATGTCAATAGAGAAGTTGGGGCTGACGTTTTAAACGCGAAAGCGTGTACGTCGGAGTTCAGCGCCATCTTCCTGTAAGCCTAGAAGTTTGACGATGGCGTTTAGAACGCCGAGCATGATTTACTGACGTTCCAAACAGCATTGTCAAACTTCTAGGCTTACAGAAAGGCGGCGCTGAACGTCCAACGTACACGTTTTCTCGTTAAAAACGTCGGCCGCAACCTCTCTCTTGTTTGTCTCTTTTTGTACGAATCGACAAAAAGCGACGATTTGGTTTGCATACATCGACGCAAAACAACATATTAACTGGCAGGGGCGGGATTCGAACCCACGCCTCCGAAGAGATTGGCGCCTTAAACCAGCGCCTTAGACCGCTAGGCCACCCTACCGACTGCTTACATCATTATCAAAATTTTAACTGTGCATGCTGACTGACACTTCGAAAACACAATGGATAAAGTTCTCGTGTTGTAACCAAGCCTTAGCCGCAGAGATTGACTACGAGTAATTAATTCCCTGCGACTATATGGCCTCGGCTTTGTTCCGTGCTATTCTTTAAACCAATACTTGTAATTAGAGGAGATGGATTGCGTTCGCAAACACTGTCCGAAAAAAAGATAGGGTTTTCATCATAATCGCGCCATCCATCGTTACATCTTCGTAAATCGCTACATTATAGGGCTTCAATTTTGTAATTCGATTCTTGAACGGATGCCCAGCCAAACTGGTTTTGTTTGGTCTTGTGTGACAACATGTACCGTCTGGTATTGGATCGTAAAGTAAACAACGCGCACAAAGGCAACCGAAACACGGATTAAAAGTTGGCATAATGCGAAAGAAACTTTCAGTGGAAAGTTGCTTGAATTTTCGCGTGCAAGGAACTACGAAAGCGTTCATTGAAAAGAAAACGATCGCACCCATATCTAGTGTATGGAATTTATCTCAGAGAAAGTCGCTATATTGAAAGTAGCGACAGACACATTGTAATTGAAGTCCGGAGAAGATGAACGATTAGTTTAACGTAGTATCGCCCTTTTCAATAAAACCGTTACATAGTATCGCCCCCTTCACTTCAAAATTCCGATGCCAAGGGCCAAGGCTAATGCTAAATTCGTACTGCATCGAATGGACTAGTGACTAGTATAATGTTATTTGTTTAATTATTGTACGATATAACGAATAAAATATGTAATTATTCTTAACATAATGTTTTACTATATTGCCCAGAAAATTGTTTGTGCACCCCAAAATATAAATTGTTACTAATCGCCCCTAAACATGGAAAAACGCCCACATGGAGCGATATCGCCCCGGTTGAAAAACACGGGATTAGTTGACTGCTCTAGTCGCTGCAAGCGAAAAGTTGGACACATAGACGAAAGGTTATATCAGTGCACAGCAGTAGGTTGGTCGAGTAGTCTAAGCCACTGGTTTCAGGTAATAGTCTCCTCGGAGTTGTTAATTTGAATCCCATCACTGTCACTACGTTAAGTGCTTTCTCATTTTAATGAAGTTTTGGGTGATCTACTTTGGAAATGCCGAGGTTTATTTTAGCCTACGTCTTTTCTTTTCTTTATTAAACTCAAATATCTTTTTCATGTTGACACTTTAGTAACGAACGTTGTAGGAGAGAAATCAAAATATTACCTTTGCGGGTTTAAAACCCTTTTAAGCTCGCAGGTTCACTTCTGGGCCATACACGAAACCGGTTTGAGAGGTCGAAGATTCTCGCCTGCGCAGAAGTGTTCCGGCGCTTTTAATTTTATTTTTTTTTAGAAAAATACACTTTAGGTATAAGCAGATTACACCATCGTTTTCTTCTGTTTATATTCTACATATTGTTCTACATATTCTACGGGGAGGTCGCAGATTCTCGCCGGCGCAGAAGTGTTCCGGCGCTTTTAATTTTATTTTTTTTGAGAAAAATACACTTTAGGTATAAGCAGATTACACCATCGTTTTCTTCTGTTTATATTCTACATATTGTTCTACATATTCTACGGGGAGGTCGCAGATTCTCGCCGGCGCAGAAGTGTTCCGGCGCTTTTAATTTTATTTTTTTTGAGAAGGATACATTCTAGATATATACAGAATACGCCATTGTCTTTTTCTGTTTTTATTTTATATAGTTATTTTTCATTCGTCTTTGGTTTTTAAATAAATTCGTCGTTTTTGATTTTTGAAATAAACTTTTATTTGGTCATGTTTAGATTACAATGTAAATTTAAATTACAGTGTAATTGTTGTATTGTACTTGGGAAAATGTTTCTAAGACTAAACAATGTGTTTTGTCAGATTATATAATTATAAAAAATTACAATGTAATTAAATTTATTTGCCCTAATTAAAATAAAACTGTTCCAGGTTTAGAACAATGAAAGTTAATCTCTGTCTCTGTTAATTATCCATAATTAAGAAAGACGTGATAGATATTACTAGTCTGACAATTGGAAGAAGAAACCTTTACTTATAATTTTTTATACGCTTTCCAGCCTGACGAAATAGAGTCTGTCTCCTCGAAGTTAACTATCGTCCTTTTCCCGAAGGCTTTATACTCTTCTAACCATTCAAGTTGTTTCCGCCGAGGCACTATTTTTTCTCGATGGCGTTTTTTTCATTCCTAAGGAGTGAGGAAATTGTAGGATTCTTCTGAAACCCTACAATTTCCTCACTCCTTAGAATTCTGTGCTTACTACATCGGGCTATCTCCTTATAGATGGAACAGGGGGACTTTTCGTATGTGACTACCACACCGTGTGATAGAACATTTGGAAAGGATAGACTACATATCCACAAACTGTTCGGGATAAGGACGGCATGAATATAGATAGTCCACTGTAGGCCTATTATGATACAATTTAGCAAAATCTCTGTAGAGGAAATTGCCGTCAACCTCGATGTCATAAACAATAATGTAACGAAACGATGACGTCATCTATGTTTACATCTAAATATATTTTAATTTCATGTAAATTGTAAGTAAGAAATACATAAATTTGTTTTATGTTAAAATGCAATAAAAATTTATGAGATTGTGGAAAACGATCTTTTTAATTATAACGAAAATTTCAAAGTAAAAAATGAATATTATGGTAAAATCTTTAATTTATNAGTCGAAAGACCAGTTAATCTACCGACTCTGGGCATGGTCCGAGGTGTGCCACTTCTTCAATTCTTTGAAATTATCCATTCTGCAAAGAAAAATGAGCGAATGTTGTGAAAACAGAACTTGCATTAATTAAGAAATATTCCTATTGTCTTAATTTCATCTAAATTATAAGTAAGAAATATATAATTTATTATGTTCAAATGCAATCAAGATTTATGATAGAAAACGATCGTTTTTAATTATAATGAAATTTTCAAAGTGAGAAATGAATATTATGGTCTAATCTTTAATTATTACGTATGGTAATTTTAATCTTTCTAAAGATTTTAATGTTCGATATATAATTTAAAAAATCGGTTTATACAAATTATCGATTGCTAGAACACAAAATATTTGTGAAAATAAAGAAATTCTCATTAATGAAAGTATAGCGGTGTGAATTTCATATGGGATATAGTGTGTATATAAACCATAGCGGGGAATAGCAATTTAATGTACAGTATTTATTAATTTTCATTTTGCTTTAACAATTCCATTGATTTTTTACTGAACGAAAATTAACAATAAAAAATGGGTGAAAAGTATCTTCTTAAAATAAGTGGAAAGACCCCATTCGTAGTCTGTGTGACCATACCGACCAATTGTTATCTAAATGGCACTTTGTCGGAAAAGCATTGCCATTTATTGTGATATTCAGCTTAACAATGTTCAAAAATACCCAAATTTATAAAGTTCGTAATCTGAACTTACCGCTCGCAACAAATTGTCAGAGTTTCATTGTTGCGTCGCCACGAAATTTAATGTGAAACGTTTGATTTTTCATCGAATTTCATGATACAGTATTTAGTTGTGCACTATCTGCCTCCTACATGGATGCACGCATTGCACATCTATCAGAACTGTTTGTGGATTTCCCTAGCGCTCAAGGCGGTATATTATCGTTTAGGAATTTAGAAAAATCAAAAAAATTTCACGAATTTTTCGGGGATGGTCCGTTCGGATATATTTACTCGATTTGTTACCATTCGCCCGCCGCACTGTGGCTTAGCCGAATTCCTAATGGAACTGCTGAAAATATTTTTTTAGTGCGCTCAAGGCGAGGAGACAAAAAAAAATATTCGTAATAAAAATTTTAATTTATATGAAATCATAATTTTGGACAAATCAATATTATTACTTTTTCACTTTCAAAATTAATAAATTAATATTTAGTTGATACGTAAGATATCACGTGACTAATTATTTTGTAAAAAGCTGGCAACACTTTTATTTATTCTGTAACATGTTAATGGTGTATCAACATTTTCTTTAATTGTATTATTTATACTAGTTCTACGTCATCAGCATGGTAAGATAGTCATTTGTATACTAAGTGTTAAATGTAACAATAAAACAAAGTAAAATTTGTAAGATTTTAAATCAATTTTATGTCAGTTCATTTGGTCGACCACGTGTCTGGATCACATGTAAAGTGTTTGAATTTAAAGACTGTAATTATCTAGTTTTAGGAAGTCGCTATGCAATAATAATTAGATTACACTCTCTTTTTAATAACTAAAAACGATACAGTTATTCGCCACTTAATGAAAATTTTATTTAAAAAAATTCTAGGACATAACAAAGAAAATTAGAAAATATAAATACTGACGAATTCGTTTTTTTTTTTTTTTTATGGCTTTTCTACTACCAATATCGTGAAATCACAAACACTAATCGTTTAATTCAAATGTATACAAATGCATTGCTGAATGAGTCATTTGGAATTTTATTAGAGCTGTAGATCATGTCCGTAGAAGTAAATATATCAAAGGATTTGATGGACTACATGAGATCCTTTGCAAGATAGTCTCCCCGAAATCAGTTTGTCTGGAATTTTGAATACCCTGTTAAATGGGGAAAAACTTGAAAAATGGGGAAAATGAAAAAATCTGGAACTATTTTTCGAAACAATTTTCCTTCCTGGAATGTTCATAAGCATTCTGGGACGCTTCTGGTTTATGATATGAGTTGCATTTCAATTCAACAGTTGTATGTCATTCAGAGTTGTCACTTTTTCAAAAGTGTTCACCTTTACAAAACTGTAGAACAATAAAATAAATATTTTTAAAACTGTTCAACTGGACATTATGTTGACACGGTAAAAAATTTTGATTTTTTTTCACCTGGACAAGCAAAATAAAAACCTCTGAAATGTATTCTCTGCAGCAAATTGTTTGAAAGAAATAGTGGATGGACCATGTACAGAAGTTTTATTTACATTTAAATTCTTCAGCAAAATTTTTGAAGTACTAAACCTTTGCCAATAATTTAAGACAAACAAATTGCAATTCTGATGTTTAGTTTTTATTTAAGGATGGTTTTTCTAATCATTTGCATTTTCTTTCTAAAATTTGCTTTTACTTTCATTTATTTAATACTATTTGTAACAAATTATTCTATTATTTATATACTATGTGTAACAAAACAGGAATTTCATGTTGTGATGAATGATGTATGTTCTAGACCAGTGTTTCTCAACCTGTAACGAACCGTCGCCTCCTTTACTTCAAAATTCCGATGCCGAGGGCCAAGGCTAATGCCAAATTCGTACTGCATCGAATAGACTAGTGACTAGTGTAGTGTTATTTGTTTAATTATTGTATGATATAACGAATAAAATATCTAATTATTCTTAATATAATGTTTTACTATATCGCCCAGAAATTTGTTTTTCACCCCCCAAAATATAAATTGTTACTAATCGCCCTCTCAACATGGAAAATTGCTCACATGGGGGCAGTATCGCCAATGTTGAGCAACACTGTTCTAGACAATACAAACAAATTAAATAAACATGTATTAAATATCTATAATGTCCATTATTAACAATTTTCTGACTGTGGTCTCTGGGACTGCATGTCAATAAAATAAAATAAATGAAGGTTTCAGTAATAAAGAGTTAATCAGCTTTACTGTGTAATGTTCTTACTGTTTTGTCACAGTCACATGATTATAAAATATTAAGTTTTATATATATTATTTTTTAAAACATAAATAAGTGTTATATGGATAAGAATGAATTTTTCTGTGCATTGTTTGCTAATTTTATATAAAAATGAAGTTTCTAAAATTATTAAAATTTATTTGTAATTATCTATTTAGTATTGTTTATATGATATTATAATATCAAATAATAATAATAAAATTTACATTTACATCTAGCCTACAAAAAAGAAGAAATTTATTGATAAAAAGAAGGCAGTAACTTTTCATTTGGTTCATCGTAGTCAGAAAGATCCACTTCAGGCTGATGAAACAGCACCAAAACATGTTTTGTTACAGTCATCTTCAAAAGAAACAAAAGTAAGAGCTAATTTTATTTTAAATGCTTTATATATATATATATATAAGCATTTTCTTAATATTTAAAATGCATTGTGCCTCTAATTTATGAATACTCAGTTTACTAGAATTTGATGCAACAAACTGTTTTATTTTATTCCTCATCTTGTTATACAAGATAAAATATTTAATAAATTGATTTACCAGTTTTTAATCACAAATGCAATGAAATTAAAACTTTTGCATTCCCTGATTAGAAAGTCTTAGGTTCAGTCTTCATTTTTTTTTTCATTCACATTGTGTATAATAAATACAACCAACTCATTAATTACTTCAAACATGAAACAGTCAAATTCCTATATCAAGCCATTAAGTCTAAATAATTACTGAGTAATTTGGCAAGAGGTAGGCAGTTAGGCAATCATCTCTTGTTAAATTTAATAATTATAAATAAATAAATAAATTTCATTTAGAAATTTGCATTGTATATTTGTTAGTAGTAGTGCCATTTGTTCTAACATGGATGTGTAATTTACAAGCTGTTCATTTATTAAAGAAATTGCTTTATTTTATATTTAAACAATTGCTTTAATCACTTAAATTTAAAAGATTAACAGAACAAACAATAGATTATTGGAAATTTAGCATTTTGGTCTATAAATAGGCCAAAATGTTAAAAGTTTAGATGAATCAGATAGGACTTCTTGCTGGACAAGTACATAATAAAACCACTTCATCCAATCCAGCAATCAGGGAACCTATCATTGAATGCATCTCAAACATTGTGACTGTAATCACACACACAGACAGTTACCAAAAAGAAACTATTTGACATTAAAATCATGGATATCTTTTTAATGACCATGTATATGTACTATACAATTAAAAAATCTTTAATCTTATATTTATCATGCAAACCAGATACCACTATATTCTATATTCAACTCAAAAATATTCATACACTGCAAAAACACATTAATCACTAACATTTTTGGTCACTTTATATTTATTAAATAAGACTTTATATTAAAAGTAATATTTTTATACATCAATTATTATTTTTATTTTATTAAATGATTAAATTGTTTAATGCAGTATAGAAATTTGAGTCATTTATATTAATTATTCATTTAGACAGATTATCAAAAAAGGAAAGAACAAGAAAGAAAGTTTGGAGTCTATTTTGATGATGATTATGACTATTTGCAACATTTGAAAGATGTTGATTTAGTACCTGACTGGGAACCAGTTTTGGAAAGAGTGAGAATATCCAATGATGAGTATCAGATGGAAGTCAAGGTATATATTTTTATGAAAATTTAGATTTATTATTGAATTATGAAATAATCACAAATGATTTTACTGTTATCTAAATAGTTATTTAATACTTCATGAAATTTTTCAACATATGAAATATTTTTAAACATAAATTGTTATCAAATGAGATAGCTGAAGGGGATAAGGGAAATTTCTGTCACTCTGTAGGTCTTAGGTTTAAATTTGGTTGGATCTTGAAGTCTGAATATTCTTAGTGTTAGGCCCCATTCTTTACTAAATAACTTCCCTATTATAGTGTCTGTACCAAACCATAACGAGCATTATTAACAGTTTAGCTGTCGCCACTGAAAAGAAAGATGCACCAAATATTCCAATTCATTTTTTTTCATAAAATATGTTACTGTTGTACACAAATTATAAAAAAACTTATTTCATTTCAAGCAATCTATATGGAATTGTGTGATGTAATGAAATGGAATCATTGGCACCTAAAATGTTTCTTACACTTCCAAATAGTAATAAATTACATCTGAAAAATAACATGTGTAATATATCAAAGAACTTCCAGTGTCTGAGTGATGCAAAATTGCATTAACTGGCAGCAGATGTGTTAAAAGAATCCAAAAATAGTATTGAATGTATTAAATAGATTCTGATAAAAAAAAAACACAATACTTATTAAAGAAAAATTATAATTACATTTTAAATATTGGATAACTTGGGTTTACAGTAACTTTAGATTAATGAATAAATAGTTAATTTGTTCTATATTGTCAAAACAAAAAGATCTAAGGAGGAAAAAATATGTGATATTTTTATTTTAACATCATTTTTTATATATTTACAGCCATATCCTGGTATCTAAAAAGTATATTTGAATTTCTATGTTGTAATTTCTATGTTGTCTTCGAAACCGTGTTTTTTGAATACATTGGACTTGGAATTATAACTCAAATGCGAGTTTGAAGTCCAATATATTTGAATTCTTTCTAAAATGAATACTTTTCTTTAGTACTCATTATAGTATCTGAATTGAGTAATTCTGATATTATAAATTCATTAAGAGCACTTGTGTGAAAAAATGCTGAAAAATGTTGAAAGATGCATTAATAAACATTATTCATTTATGCATTTATTTCAGATATGTCTCTTTTCTATCAAGGTTATGCAGTTTACTGATTTTTATCATAAAATTTCAGTGCAATCTTACAACTTTATTCTTCAAAACCAGACCAGATTCAAAATCTCATTTATTCATTTCATTATTTTTCCAGTTTTATACAGTAATATTATAATATAAAATATATAGTACCATTATATCATTTTCATTGCTGTCTACATATATTAAAGAAAATGCAGTTTATATAAAATTCCTAATAGTATGACTGTAAAAACTTATTTATTGCATTACTCCTTACAAATGTCCTTGACCTCATATGTCAAAATTATGCATTGATAAGTATCTTAAATAGGAGCTTTGTAGTGTTTCAATGTCAGTTAGGGAAATTATTTGGATGAACTGGAAATAAATTTGAATTTTTCAATTCAAAACAATGGTAAACATTGTTTTGAATATTTAAATATATTTATATTTTGAATATAGATTAAAACTTTCTTATCCATTTTATCAATAATAGGAGAGCAGATTAAAGTTGCCTTCTTCAGTATTTCAATCTACCGTAGAAGAGAAAGTTGGTCTTTTAAATAAAGTTGTTTCTATAAAAGGTATTTCATATATATTAAAACTTCTAGATATAATTCATCTTTATATTGCTTTTTTTTTGCTTCAGAAGAATGACATAATTTTGGTCTCATGTAAATTAAGTTTATATAAAACCAATCACTACTGAAAGACAGAATACAGAATGAATATGGCCTCAAAATTAATATTGTGAATTTATGGTTTGTAAATTGCACTGACATTTAAATACAGTAAAATGGAAGGAACTAAATTTTTGCCATTTTGGTATAGAGGTTCACTATAGAGAGATTAGTGGTAAATTTATGAAAATCTGTGGGAAAATTAACAAACATAACAGAACTCCACAAATCCACAAAATAAAATCAACACTTTAATGAAGTTATACTGTACAAATAAAATTTTTGATGTTTTGATCACATAAACTCTATTGGAAAATAAATAAATTCATAAATAATGAAAAATTTACAAATATTATTACTAAAATAGATATAATAATAATAATAATTCCTGAATACAGACACACACACACTGACACACTTATTTAATTTTAGTTTTGTTTTGGTTGCTATGCCTTGACTACTTTGGTCCGGCATAGTATACAGCCACTGGTGTGAACCAAGTATAACTCACAAAACCCAACATAATAATAATAATAATAATAATAGTTCTCCCTTGGCCACCTGGTTGTGATGGGAGAACCCAGTAATTTTACTGAACCATAGAGCAATGCAGGCTGGAGCACAAGCTCCTGGTAGGGACATCCATGCCAGTAAGGTCTATGGGGAGAAATGAAGCTAAGAGTGACCACACCCACATTCCGTGGAGATTTTTATCACGGTAGTAACAGATCAAAGTGTGATACCGCCTCGGATGTAGCCCGAATTAACAAGGTCTGCATTTGTGGGTTCGGCAGAGGCTCACATTTGAAAAATCGGCCACAGTCTCCTTTGGTTACTTGTGGTGAAAGCAGCACCGGCCCAAGCATGGCTACTACAATGCCCTCAACAGATGTGAGGAACCAACCTAGCCTTGGTGTTTCTATGGCAATGCATCACAGACCACAAAGGCTGGAAAACCATGCCAAAGGATGAAATGGACAATAGAAATGAACGATTGTATCATCTGTACTTATTACGCAATCACAAAACTCGAAACAAACATGACAGCATACAGACAACAACCACACCATAGATTACACAACAATATCCTCACCTCACTGTCACCGAACAAAGGGTTATCGATCAAAAAAAGAACAATTATACACAACAACCTTATCCCACAAACAACACTTGAACTTATCAAACAACAGGTTGCTGATCAAATACATCAACAGACAGAAACATTTAACATTATTAATGAAGATCACATAACCTGTCAGGATAATCCAGCAACAAGCATTGATAATAGCACATACAATAACTACCACTAATAGTACTACAAGCACTTCCTCATCTGTCACTGATAACATAGACATAGAATTAGTTAATACATTCTCACTTATATTTCAGGAAACTCACTAAATATACTGATACATATCCCACACAAAGACCACGAATACCAAAAATCAACATGTCAAAGGAAGTAGGAAAAACACTAAATTATGTAAACACTCACTTACTACCACACTACATTCATTCAATTTCTACACTCTCAGACATTCATGCATTAGTTTATGCTGGGACAGTCACAGTAGTAATACACCATGGTCTGAAAATACAATCGTAGATAGACACACACAAAACACAATTCTACCACAAGTCTGCCTGGCAGAGAAGAATAGAAACACAAGTAAATGACATTAGACAGCAATTAGGCAGGCTGACACAATACACTAAAAACAACATAACACCCAAATTAAAGAAACAACTCAAAAACATTTTCAAGAAAATCAAAACACACACAAAACATGAACATCACAGCACACACAAAACATGAACATCACAACACACACATTACAGAATACATCAATACACTAAAACAGAAACGCAGCCAAAGCACGTAGACTCAAATGATACAAAACATGTACACTATGAAAACAACAAAATAAATTATTCACAAACAATGAAAAACTTTTCTACAGACAAATCAGTACCAAAACAAACACTGATACATAGCTCAGTGGCACACCAACAGAAGAAGAACTCACAACTTATTGGTCTTCTCTTTGGTCCAATGCTGTTACACACAATGCTGATGCGGGTTGGATCAAGGAGGAGAACAGAAACTTGCACAACATACCAACTATACTCTGTGCTGAAATAAACATACATGACATCCGCTATGCTGTTAACAGAACACACAACTGGAGGACACCTGGTGTAGACAACATTCACAATTTCTGGTACAAAAAGTTTACATCACTGCACCAGGAACTAGCTAAACATCTAACACACATCATCATCAATCCACAAGACATGCCAAAATTTCTTACTCAGGGCATTACCTACATGAAACGTAAAAACGACAACACTACAGACCCTACACAATATAGACCAATTACATGTCTTCCAACACTACAAATTATTGACATCCTGTATCGCAAACAAAATATACAAACATGTTGAAGAATACAACATTCTTACAGAACAACAAAAAGGTTGCTGTAGAAATCATGGAATGCAAAGAACAGTTACTCATAGATTCAATCATTCTACGGCAAGCACACAAACAACACAGAAACATACACATGGCATATATAGACTACAGAAAAGCATTCGACAGTGTTCCACACAGTTGGCTGTTACATATTCTACACATGTACAAAATACATCCATCACTCATTGCATTCTTCGAAAACACTATGCAGCACTGGAGAACAACACTACATATCAGGGTTAGTAACGCTTCCATACAAACAAACGAAATATTCATTAGGTGAGGAATTTTTCAAGGAGCCCTGAACCCGTTATCCAACATGTTAAACAACACGCAATATGGCTACAATATCAGACATGAAAAAACAACACAGTTTACGTTGTCACATCTCATGTACATGGACGACATAAAACTTTATGCATCCACACAAAAACAACTTCTTCAATTCCTACAAATCACACATTCATACACCAAGGACATATAAATGGAGTTTGGCGTAGACAAATGCAAAACAGTTCACATAGAAAAAAGGAGTCCTGAAGAAAGAAGATTTTGCACTTGGGAATGGGGACATTATTGAATACATAGAAGAGGGTGAGTTCTACAAGTATTTAGGATTCCAACAGGCCAAACTAACAGAACATACACAAATAAAGCAAAGATTAATTAAAGAATATCAAAATAGGTTAAATGCTATCCTCAGAACACAATTAAAGCAATAAACACATATGTCATCCCAGTACTCACATACTCTTTGGAATTATACATTGGACTCACACAGATCTCAAGCAACTCCAAAGGAAAACAAGAACAACGCTTACTAAGTATAAACAACATCATCCTAAATCCACCACAGAAAGATTAACCCTTCCACGTAAAGATGGCGGACATGGCCTGATTGACATAGTTAACCTTCACTACAAACAAATACAGTCCCTGCGAGAGTTTTTCTACAGGAAACAAGAAACATCACAGTTACATAAAGCAGACTCAAATAACACATCATTAAACTGACACTCACATCATACAGACTTGACACAAAATATAAAAATCATAGACACCATTAAGCAATCATGGGCTCGAAAGGCACTCCATGGCAGGCATCCTTATGACCTGGCCCAGGATTTTGTTGACAGAACTGCGTCAAACAGCTGGTTAGATCGGGGATGCCTCTTTGGGGATACGGAAGGATTCATGATTGCCATACAGGATCAGGTCATAAATACTAAAAACTACAGAAAACACATACTCAAAGATACAACACTCACAAATGACACATGCAGAAAATGTCACATCATGCCAGAAACTATACAACACATCACTTCTGGTTGCAAACTCTTGTCACAGACAGATTACTTACATAGACACAATCAAGTAGCAAATATAATACACCAAGAACTTGCAAAGAAACACAAATTGGTACACATTCACAAACCATACTACAAGTATATTCCACAGACAGTATTGGAAAACAACATGCACAAAATGTACTACAACAGAGCCATAATCTATACTAATATTATAAAGAGGTAATGTTTGTATGTAAGTTTGTTTGCAGCAGGTAATCTCGGAAACTACTCATACGATTTCAAAAATTCTTTCACCAATATTTAGAATGGAACTTCAGGGTGGACATAGGCTGTATATTATTCCGTTAAATCATTCATATAAATTAAATGATATCGTCTAGGGTTAAGGCTTTTATGCCCAACAGATGGCGCTACGAGTACGACGCCTTAAGTTTGCTTTTCTGTGAGGCATTATGCTTTTCTGTGAAAATGAACTAAAGCGGATCATCTTCTATCTATTTATATAAATAAAAATGTAATGTTCATTTGTTCCTACCGATTCCTTTGAAATTTTGACACAACGCTGCATTCGAATATGCACGTGTTTTTATATAATATACATGTCGAAATCTCCCCGGGAGATGGACGGGATTAAGGCTTACCGTAAAGAACTCTGCTTCTATTACACTATTTTAGATGTGGGTTTTTGTGTTTTTGATTGCGTTTTAATAGGGTACGTCAAGAGAATGTACACTAAAAAGAAATTTTTCGAAAAATTCCCCCCCACGGGGGACGTGTTATAAATTTATAATAGATACATTTTGAGCCACAACAACGCATGGTGGGATCTGCTAGTCACAGATAAAACAATCTACCACAACAGACCAGACATCACACTCATTGACAAACACAATAAAATCATATACATTATAGACATAGCCATTCCAAACACTCATAATGTACAAAACACATGCACTGAAAAAATTAGCAAGTATACAGAACTCGCCCAGGAAATAAGGCATCTGTGGAGGATGGATAGGGTGCTTATAGTACCTGTTGTTCTCTCCTGTACAGGTGTGATACCACACGAATACATATTTATATATTACTTAGAGACCTGTAATAAAATGATAGAAGCTTCTATGTATAGTAATAATAATAATAATAATCAGGTCATAAATACTAAAAACTACAGAAAACACATACTCAAAGATACAACACTCACAAATGACACAAGCAGAAAATGTCACATCATGCCAGAAACTATACAACACATCACTTCTGGTTGCAAGCTCTTGGCACAGACAGATTACTTACATAGACACAATCAAGTAGCAAATATAATACACCAAGAGCTTGCAAAGAAACACAAATTGGCAGACATCCACGAACCATACTACAAGTATATTCCACAGACAGTATTGGAAAATAACACGCACAAAATGTATTACGACAGAGCCATAATCACAGATAAAACAATTTACCACAACAGACCAGACATCACACTCATTGACAAACACAATAAAATCACATACATTATAGACATAGCCATTCCAAACACTCACAATGTACAAAACACATGCACTGAAAAAATTAGCAAGTATACAGAACTCGCCCAGGAAATAAGGCATCTGTGGAGGATGGATAGGGTGCTTATAGTACCTGTTGTTCTCTCCTGTACAGGTGTGATAATCTGATATTTTAAACTATTTATTACTATTTTACAAAATTAAAAGACAAAGTCGTTCTAAAAATATATATTTCAGACGATTACCATTTTTACAAAGTGTTCTAGAACAAGTATATTCTCATATTTATTACTAATTTAGAAATTCTAGAAGGAAGAAAGAATTGAATCTATGATAAAATATATTTAAATTATTAATTCATTAAAATTTATAATATATGAAGACTTTAAACTATCTTTAATATATGTATAATTAAAACAGTTAGTTATATATGATTATTTTCTGTGCATAATGTCATTATGATTATACACTATTCTAATAGTTATTTGTCTGAAAAGGCTCAGTATGTACACACACTTATGTGGTGTGTTTAAAAAGTTAAGGAAGATGATAAAATGTTAAAAATGTTCAGAATTTTCTGCTAATAAGAAAGAAATTAATAAGTGAATACAAAAATTGAAATAAAGAGTATCTATTTGTAATTTCTTTAAGGCTAAATTTAGTAGTGTTTTTGACATATAATTTTATTATATTGTTTGTTTAATTTCTCTATTTTAATAAATTATTTAAGTGTATGTTTATTTGTTTCTGTTATTTGCTATTTATATATATTTTTTTCATTATAGGACCAAGACCAGATTGGGATCCAGATATTGTTGCAGCATTAGATGATGATTTTAATTTTGACGATCCCGAGAATGAATTGGATGATGATTTTATTACAATAGCTAATAATGTCGACAGTGATGAAGAACTCACTGAAGGAAGAGAAGGGTAATAACTGTATAACTGAACTAAGACATTAATGTAATACTTAATCATTTTTAAATAAATTTTACAGAGATGACGAAATGGAAAATTTTGACGATATCCCATCTGATGAAGCAGAATTTCAAGAAAATGATGACTTTTTTGATAGACATAATTCTTTTATTGAAGAAGAAACGCGATCTAGATTTACAAATTATTCATTAACTTCATCTAATTTACCAAGAAGTGAACAATTACAGTTTTTGGATGATAGATTTGAAAAGGTAAGAAATAAAAACAAATTTTTTTTAAAAAAGATTAATTAGTAAATTATGATATTTGTAGAATTAACAACAAAAATATAGTAAGGCCTTTAAAATGAATCTGTCAGCTATTGTTTATTAATAATTTCATTTTATTATTTAAAAATTGATGCTAAAGAAGGCAATTTAGCAAAATTTTTTAATTCTGAAAGGATACAGAATATTCTAAAAGATTATCAAAAATTTTCTCTTATTATTAGTTTAAAATCTTTTTCTCGTATATGCAATCTCCAACTCATCTGTTGTGTCTGTTTTTCTTTATTTGTTTATTTGTATTTTTAAACATATATGCAATTATTACAATATATTTAATTATAAAAATTCTTCAAAGTTGTAAGTAATATAACGAATAACATTCTTGTTTGATTATTACTTTTTAGAGAATTGGATTATTTTTGTAAATTGAAAATATTGATGAATTGGGAATGGATTTTGCTTTAGCTTATTCTGTATATTTAGATTTTCTTTCAATTAGTTTTATATTTTCTATATCTATCTTGTAACCTTCAGTTTTATAATGATGGACTATTACAGTTTTCATAATTATATTTTAAAGCATTAGTATGCTTTTTTAATCTATTGTCTGGGTTTCTGCCAGTTTCACCTATATAAATTTTATTATTAAATTATTCATTGTCCTAATATTCACAGGGCATGACACAAGGTATGTCAGAAATCCCAGGGATTTCTGACATACCTTGTGTCATGCCCTGTGAATATTAGGACAATGAATAATTTAATAATAAAATTTATATAGGTGAAACTGGCAGAAACCCAGACAATAGATTAAAAAAGCATACTNTTTGTTAATATATCTATTTTGTTTGTGCAAAATAAAAAAATAATTTTGGATGATACAATAGCCACGATCATTTTTTCAAAAAGATGTAATTTTTGTTAGGCTTAACATCAACAAAAATTCAACACAGCGTGACATGCAATAGAAAAATATTTCAATGTGGGATAGGTTAATACACTTGATGAATTGATATCAAGTCATCAGGTAATGAAATTGGATATTTGTAAACGCTCTCTCTTTGTGAATAGATAGAAAGGCTTTTATCATGCAACAGTAGCTAATGTTTTCAGAAATAATGATAATGTTGCCTATGTTAAACTCAAGACAAAACTTAAGCTTACAAATGATCTCAAACAAAACAGATTAGAATGGGCAAAATCATTAATGAGTTGGACTGACAAATGGAAAAATGTGGTGTTTTCAGATGAAAAAAAAATAGGTATTATTGGCATGATTTAAGAAAGCAACCAAAGGGATATTTATCAGACAGATGGGAGGTGGTGGAGTCAGCATTTGCTTGTAATGGCAAAGTAGATATTATGATAATTAGTGATAGAATGACTTCAGAAAATATCAAAATGCTATATGAAAATCTTATTTCATCTGGACCACTGATTAGAAAAAATGAGTGTATATTTCAGCAAGATATTGCTTTCTTGTATCTAAATCCACCAAAAACTAGTTTAAACAATAAAAAATAGATGTAATGGACTGGCCCTCAAATAGTCCAGAGTTAAATCACATGGAAAATGTCTGGGCACTGTTTTCTCAAATGCTCTATACACAACCACTGATGAACTGAAAGTTGCAATTTATAATTGTTAAAATAAAATAAACTTACATGAACTAATAATACTTGTCAGAAACAATGCCTAAGAGGATTTACAAGCTAATTCACAACAAAGGAAATTATATTATTATGTAAAAGACAAATTTACTATTGTACATATAATTATTTTAAAGCAGATTTGGTTGCAATTTTTATATTAATTCATCACTCAGAAATTTGAATATTTTTATTTATGAATGTGTTGTGTTTGTGAGTCATTATTTATAATAATGAGCTTATTAATTGTTAAATTGAAATGAATAAATATTGAGTGAAATTATATACAAATTTTAAGTGTATGTATAATTTCTTTACAGACTTTAATCTAGAGTTACTATACATACTTTGTTATGCACAGTAACTCTAGACAAGTATATATAAGTTTAATAAATAAACATAAGTCATAGTCACATATAATTAATTGGTCTGTCTGCAATGAGAAAAGAGTTGAAAAAACAATTTAGTGGATGAATCTGGTAATTGTAGGAATTTTAAGTATTCTCTTGTAATCTATTCAGATTAAAAAGAGAGTTGGATCATCTGGTGCCACAAAACTGATGGTAAATTAGTAGTCAATTGTAGTTTTTATATAATTTTCAAAAAAAAATTTTTTTTAATTTCTTTTAGAATTTGTTTCATTTATAACTATAAAATGGAAAAATTCTAGCAAACGCTTGGAGTAATTATTTATTGATTAAATTTCTTGAGACATAAAATTCTAATTTTTTATTTAGAATTTTCATTTTTGTATGATTTACAGAATATAAAATTTTTCATTTTCATTAAAATATAAATAAGAGTTTTAATAAAAAATTGTCTAGTGAATTGCATTAAAATTTCTGACATATGCTTTTTTGTATTGTTATAGCTATATGAACAGTATGATGATGATGAAATTGGAACACTTGATCATGAAGAAATCTGTGGCTATATTCAACCAAACAGTAAAATTCTTACTCAGTTGGCAGAAGAATATGAAAAAAAGAAAAAGAAAAGGTATTTCTTTATAATTTTTGATGAAAAGCATACATTATATCAATACAAAATTATATTAATTAATTAAACTTCAATAATGATTTACAAACAGAAAACTGCTTATATATTTTGGATGATATTGTATGTTGTTTATCACAAATGAAAAAATATTTTATAATCTAAGTGTTGTGTGTTATAAGATAAGTTTCAATAGAACAGAACTTCACATGGAAATCTCTCAGCAAAGTGTGGTGAGAGATTTCAATGTTGTAACAACTAGCAAATCAACAGCAGGAGTTCATAAAAAATAATAGAAATATCAAAAAAGTATATCTAATGTAATAAGATTTTACACACAAAAACTGAGAAATATTTTTAAATTTTGAATTTGAAATATCTAAATATCCAACTTATTATTTATAAGCTTATGTTAAAATAATTTATAAGGTAACTAACTGCTTCAGTAGTAAGTTAATCAGCTATATGCAACCTCATACATCAGCAAAAGAACTTTGTTAAAACTTTTTCTGTATTAAAAAAGTCATTAAATAAGATAAAAAATATTACCTTTTCAGTTTAATACTATATTTTCACAGATTGTCTGGCATGTTGGTCTGTTTGGGGAGACTATGAAATCAGATATTTCTGTATGGTAAAAACTGGCGTGCCATTTTAAGTGAGGTTATATGCATCTCACTAGAAGGTACATAAAAAAAGAATGAGTTATGTCATATGTTATGTAAAAATGAATGAGTTTTTATTCTAAAACTGTGAAACTGTCAGCATTACATCAAAAACTGCAATTATGTATTCCTTCATTTTGTCTTCTTTCTAACAATATACATTACTCATAGAATACAGAAAGTGTGTTTTTATGTTTATTTTAATGTAATTTGATTCAAAAATGCAAAAATAAATATATTAAATTTCAGAAACTTGCAGGAACTTAAATTACACTGATTAACATCCCCTTTGTGTGAAATTTGAGAGGAAGGTGTTATTTTTAAGGTCAGGGCAGCCCACACTGGATAACTACTACTATTACTAATGTCAGTAAGCCATTAATTGTTTTATTGTCTTGTAAATGAAAACTCTCTTCCTGATTTCAAGTCAATCAAATTATAATGTTATTATTTTACTGCACTTCAAAAAATGTTTTCTTTAACATTTAATTGACAAATAATCTTGTTAGATCTGATTAATTTTATTTTTTAGTTGCAGTTTAACTTGCATGCTGGAAACCACAAGGTTACCAGTATGCTTGTCTCTCCTGGTTATATGAAGTATGCCAGTCAATCCAGAAAATACAGTAAATCTTTTTGCTTCTTTACAAGGTTGTGTATAGATGATTGAGTGACTCCTATAAGCAAATGATAATAATGTACAGTTCAGATGTGTTTATATTTCAACAATACAAGTAAACTTGAACTCTTTTACAGTTATTATTGTTGAATAATAACTGTAAAAGAGTTATTATTCAATAATATTGATTCTATAAGGTAAGGAATATGGAGGTTGCAAACACAGTCCAATAACAATAATCTTACTCTAATTCTTGTCTTGAAAGCTAATTAAAATAATTTGCATTCCCTATACTTGCACTATTTTCAAATAATATGAACCTGTATCTGCATTGACAATGTGTAATACATCATTCAATGCCAAACAGTATGATTTAGAACTGAATGTAGTACAAAATAACAACACGTACAAAATAAATTATAATTTGATTGGTTAAAATGTAACATTACATTTCAACCAATGGCATTATGTTCTTTATTTTCAGATTGTATTTTATCTTTTCTGTATTTTTTCTATTTAAACCTGACAATGACTTTTAAAAATTGTTGAAAACATGTTTTATTTTAGTAAAGCTTGTTTTTGCTGGATTTTAGAAGTTTCTGTATTGTTAATGTCGATGTAAGCTTATCTGTTTCGATTCACCTAAATATTGTAAATATTTTATATTAATTAACTGCTAATGAACTCTTAAAGTGAAAATTTCAAGTAGAAACATTTGAATTTTATGTTAATTATTAATAAAGTTAATATACATCATAAAAAATTATTTAATTGATTTATCAGTACTGTAGTAGGAATTATCATATTAATTCTATCAGCAAATCTGCAATAGGATAAAGGATGAGATTGACATTCTTTAACCTGCACACTGCAATGAATTATTAGTATCTGAATTGGATTTGATCCAGATTTGCCACAATACAATGGTAGGCTAATACCTTACATAACAGTCATCTAGTCAACGTTGTTATATAAAATGATATCACATTGATTATTCAGCTGGAAAATTACTTCCTGGTTAAGATACTTGTGTTGGCTGTAATAGCAAAATTTAGTACTATTATGGTCTTGGCATCAAGCAGCAAAATTGAGACTTGATAGCATAGATTTATTCCAAATTTTATTCATATTATAATGTTTTATTATTATAATATTATAAAATATTAAGTATTTTTTTAATTTAATTTAATGTAATATATTTTTAGTACTCTAAAAGACATTCGTGAAGAGTTGCGTTCTGATGAAAAAGATTATGGAGTTGAAGAAAGTAGCAGTGAAACTGAAGAAATAATAAAGGTTAAAGAAAACAGACTGGATTGTGAATCTATTATAAGTGAGTTTATTTTTTTTATATTTTTAACTCTCTACTCTGTGAGCAGCTTAAGGACTTAATATCTAGGTGCAGGGTTTCAGGTTATCATCAGCTAATAATTTAATTGATCACACTATGAAGTTGGCTGAGAGCCATGGAGGGCTGTGATTATAAAAATGCCCCAAAATGGCATGTTAGTTAACTTGTATGGTTATATAGTTGAAATTAATATGCAGATGGTTCCAAACTATGGGGACAAACTTTGAGAGTTGATTGAATTCCTGACAGGACAAACAACAAAAATGGTTTTATTAATATATGTCTTGAAATACACTGTCTGCCAGTATCTAGAGGGAAGGTTTCCCAGCAGATGAATCAGTTGAAGAGTGTTTGTTGTATGGTCTACCCAGTTGCCAGATTCTAACCCTCTTGATTTTTACTTCAGACATCTGAAAAGTATTATATAGACTGAGCCAGTTCTCAATGTGTGGACATTGTGGAACAACATATGGATGCCTGTAACACTGTTCAGATGCAAGCCAGAACATTTAAAAGAGTGTGCTAATTCATTGCAGATGCAAACAGATGCAATGTGTGACTAGTTGCATTGAGACCCATGAGGATACTTTGAGCATCTGTTGTAATTCTGCCTGAGATACATATGCCATATTATGTCCTGTCTGTACAGTTTGTGACTATGTAATAGTGTTATCTGTCTTGGCACCAGTGTGTTTTTGGACATATTATAATAGAACATTTTTGTTTTTGTCCTGCCAGGAATCTGCTCCCAAAGTTTGACCTCATAGTTTTGAACTACCATGTATATGGGTGGTCCATTTTAATTGCTCCACTGGAATAATTCAAAAAATATGCATCCTTCAGGAAAATTTATCACATCAAAATTGTTAGACTTTAAGGGGCCATAAGGTGACTCTATTGTTTCATCACGGATGACTCTACAATTAGTGAAAACAGTTCAGCTTTATTTTCTTAAATGGGAAACTCCACTTTATATTTTATATTATGATTTTACACAAAAACAGACAAACTTATCTGAAACATTTTTTCCAAAACATTGCTTAATTATAAGTTATAAGAATTTGAAGTTTTAATTTGGCTGCCACAACACGTGTACTATACATCTGTGGATACCTGTGAAGTTCATTAAAAAAGGGGAAAAAAAATGCTTAAAAAATCATTAGGAAATTTATTATTTGGTCAATCAAGATCAACTTGTTCTCTTTTAGCACAAACTTGATGGCTTTAACACACTGGCACAAGCTTTTATATCAGTTCATTATTTGAAAAAGAAAAGAATGATTCTGCAAATAATAGTTTCCTAATGAATTTTTAAGCACTTTCCATTCTTTTTCAATGAAATTCACAAATATTCACAGATGTGCATGTGTGCTTTATGGCAGCCACATAAAGCTTCAAATGCTCATCTTTCAAAATTTTTTGTTATTCTGGCATTTGTGTATGAGTTAAATATACTTCTGACAATATGGTGGGGGGTTGCAAACAATGACTCGATTTTATGAACTTATTCAAGATTATCATGCATTCAATCTATTGCCAAAATTATTCTTTCAAATTTTAAAAAATGTTATGTGAGAAATGTTGATCAGGATCTTGATTTTTTACTGATTATGATAAAACAATAGTTTGGTGACTGATATATGTGAGAAAAAATAGTCTTGTTTAATATATAGGAAATGGAGGTAACAGGAATGATGCAATGAGATTTCATTGTAAGTGTTTGAAAAACAATTGTAATGTCATTTCTTTATGTGGCCTAATGCGAAGGACACTACAGAAATGTAAGTAGGGGTCAGTCGGTAGTTAGCACTTGAACTGAATGCTAGACAACTGTGGTTGTGTTGGGGAAACAGAGGTAGTGTCTGGCTGCTGAAAGATTTGGATTGACATGACGGAGCATCTAAACAAAAGCACAAGTTAGGTTTATTTAACTCAAAACTACTTACACTCAGTAGTGCTAATATACCAAAAAACCCTTGTATACAAGCGGTCCCTGAGACACGGATAGTGGAATATCAGCTATCTCCACAACAAACGGACAAGTTGCTCATCCTACAAACAAAACCTTCAGTACTGATCCTTTTCTGTTACTGCTTACTGCCAGTTGTAGCTTCACTTCTCTGATGCTAGCTTTTAAGGGGTTTATATCCTCCTGGAATAAGGTCATTGCAATCCCACATGTCTAGTTTATTTACTTTTTGTGGCATGTCTTGTGTACAGTACATGTTTTGCTCACATGAAGTTGTAATGGGTTTCAAAATTTAGGTTCCTTACACAATAATAATGTAAAATCACTAAAGGTTATGAATACAATAATAGAACTAAAAGGAAAATAGTTTACAAATATTTTTCAAAATTTTCAGTTCTACACATTCCAATTTTGGAATTCCATAGTAAAACCATAGTATAACCATAACCATAGGAAAACCATAGTATTTTTGATATTTAACTTACATTAATACAGTCGACCCCCCTATAATACAGGTTCCTATAGTTCGGATTCCTATATGACGGCGAAAAAATTGCGACGGTATCTATACAAACATGGTAAAAAAACTCCTATAATTCGGTAAAACATCATCGGGCAGCCGAACTACTTTCCACCGTCCAGCGCAATGCTACGGAGAGTTTAGGCGGGTAAATTGAGTTTACTATCATCTGTACAGTATTGTATATAAATTAGGTACTGTATATATAATTATATATTAACTTAATTTATTGTAACTTTATTATAATTATATATATATACTTTCCGCTGTCCAGCGCCACGCTACGGAGAGTTTAGGCGAGTAAGTTGAGTTTACTATCATCTGTACAGTATGTAAATTAGGTACCATAAGTCTAATACACCAAANTTTTTTGTTTATAGCATAGTTTATACGGATTATTCCCAAAAAAATATACGTATTTTGGAAATGTTGAGTCGAATTAGTCTAGGAATCGATTAATTTTATGGAAGAAAACCTTTCAAACAGCCGTAGTCCATAAACTGCACACGTGTTGGGCTGTGATTGGCAAGGACTTGTACAAAATGGATTCATAAAGAACAGAACGTATCTACAGTGTTATAGGGGGGTCAACTATAGTTTGTTCTGTATGTACTGTATTTATTAATATATATTATTTATTTAAATAAATACTGGTTTTAAATGATTTCAATTAAACAAATACTACTTGAGACATTTACTCTTCACTACAAACTACAGAGATGGTCCAAAAGTCAAGTAACCAAGATATATTTTATGAACAACTGCATGTTGTTATTTGTGATTTGGCTACTTCAGGTTATATTTTTAACTGTTTTTAAAATATACCATCAATGATCTAATGTAAAAACGTTATTATTACTTTTGTTAAATACATAAAAAATTTGTTTGTTATTTATGTAAAGTAACTTCTAAGCAATTTGTAAATCATTCTTTATGCTAATTTTATCATTGTATATATCAGGAATAGCCAAACCTTGTCATGATAGGAGCCATATAATGTACAGTTGACCCCCCTATAAGATAGAGATATGTTCCATTCTTTAGGAATCCGATTTCTTACGAATCCTTCCAATCACAACCCGACACGTATCAAGTTTACGGACTACGGCTGTTTGAAAGATTTTCTTCCATAAAATTAATCGATTCTAGACTAATCCGACTCAACATTTCCAAAATACGTATATATTTTTTGGGAATAATCCGTATAAACTACGCTATAAACAAAAAATTGTAGGATTACTTACCGAGTGTCACCATTCGACATTGCCATTGCTCAACATTGTTTTCGTCGCGGAACAGCTCAGCA